>NC_061510.1:200612521-200629402 GCF_022539505.1 Lolium rigidum | reverse complement strand
CAAAGACTTTTCATGAATAGTATTTTAAGACAAGCATCAATAAGTCTTGCATAAGAGTTAACTCATAAAGCAATAATTCAAAGTAAAGGTATTGAAGCAACACAAAAGAAGATTAAGTTTCAGCGGTTGCTTTCAACTTGTAACATGTATATCTCATGGATATTGTCAACATAGAGTAATATAATAAATGCAATAAGCAAGTATGTAAGAATCAATGCACAGTTCACACAAGTGTTTGCTTCTTGAGGTGGAGAGAAATAGGTGAACTGACTCAACATAAAAGTAAAGAGAATGGTCCTCATAGAGGAAAAGCATCGATTGCTATATTTGTGCTAGAGCTTTGATTTTGAAAACATGAAACAATTTTGTCAACGGTAGTAATAAAGCATATGCATCATGTAAATTATATCTTATAAGTTGCAAGCCTCATGCATAGTGTACTAATAGTGCTCGCACCTTGTCCTAATTAGCTTGGACTACCTGGATTATCACCGCAATACATATGCTTTAACCAAGTATCACAAAGGGGTACCTCTATGCCGCTCTGTACAAAGGTCTAAGGAGAAAGCTCGCATTTGGATTTCTCGCTTTTGATTATTCTCAACTTAGACATCCATACCGGGACAACATAGACAACAGATAATGGACTCCTCTTTTAATGCTTTAAGCATTCAACAACAATTAATTCTTTTCTCATTAGAGATTTGAGGATGTTTGTCCAAAACTGAAACTTCCACCATGGAACATGGCTTTAGTTAGCGGCCCAATGTTCTTCTCTCACAATATGCATGCTCAAACCATTCAACTCAGTGTAGATCGCCCTTACTTCGGACAAGACGAACATGCATAGCAACTCACATGAAATTCAACAATGAGTTGATGGCGTTCCCCGAGTAAACATGGTTATCGCACAACAAGCAACTTAATAAGAGATAAAGTGCATAATTACATATTCAATACCACAATAGTTTTTAAGCTATTTGTCCCATGAGCTATATATTGCAAAGGTGAATGATGGAATTTTAAAGGTAGCACTCAAGCAATTTACTTTGGAATGGCTGGAAAATACCATGTAGTAGGTAGGTATGGTGGACACAAATGGCATAGTGGTTGGCTCAAGTATTTTGGATGCATGAGAAGTATTCCCTCTCGATACAAGGTTTAGGCTAGCAAGGTTATTTGAGGCAAACACAAGGATGAACTAGTACAGCAAAACTCACATAAAAGACATATTGAAAGCATTATAATACTCTATACCGTCTTCCTTGTTGTTCAAACTCAAAACTAGAAATTATCTAGACCTTAGAGAAACCAAATATGCACACCAAATTTTAGCATGCTCTATGTATTTCTTCACTAATGGGTGCAAAGCATATGATGCAAGAGCTTAAACATGAACACAACAATTGCCAAGTATCACATTACCCAAAACATTTATAGCAATTACTACATGTATCATTTTCCAATTCCAACCATATAACAATTTAACGAAGGAGAAACTTCGCCATGAATACTATGAGTAGAAACCAAGGACATATTTGTCCATATGCTACAGCGGAGTGTGTATCTCTCCCATAAAGTGAATGCTAGGATCCATTTTATTCAAACAAAACAAAAACAAAAACAAAACGACGCTCCAAGAAAAAGCACATAAGATGTGGCCGAATAAAAATGTAGTTTCGGGGGAGGAACCTGATAATTTGTTGATGAAGAAGGGGATGCCTTGGGCATCCCCAAGCTTAGACGCTTGAGTCTTCTTGATATATGCAGGGGTGAACCACCGGGTGCATCCCCAAGCTTAGAGCTTTCACTCTCCTTGATCATGTTGCATCATACTCCTCTCTTGATCCTTGAAAACTTCCTCCACACCAAACTCGAAACAACTCATTAGAGGGTTAGTGCACAATATAAATTGACATATTCAGAGGTGACACAATCATTCTTAACACTTCTGGACATTGCATAATGCTACTGGACATTAGTGGATCAAAGAAATTCATCCAACATAGCGAAAGAGGCAATGCGAAATAAAAGGCAGAATCTGTCAAAACAGAACAGTTCGTATTGACGAATTTTAAAATGGCACCAGACTTGCTCAAATGAAAATGCTCAAATTGAATGAAAGTTGCGTACATATCTGAGGATCATGCACGTAAATTGGCATAATTTTCTGAGCTTCCTGCAGGGCAGTGGGCTCAGATTCGTGACAGCAAAGAAATCTGGAACTGCGCAGTAATCCAAATCTAGTACTTACTTTTCTATCAACGGCTTAACTTGGCACAACAAAACTCAAAACTAAGATAAGGAGAGGTTGCTACAGTAGTAAACAACTTCCAAGACACAAAATAAAAACAAAGTACTGTAGGTAAAAACATGGGTTGTCTCCCATAAGCGCTTTTCTTTAACGCCTTTCAGCTAGGCGCGGAAAGTGTGTATCAAGTAACATCGAGAGATGAAGCATCAACATCATTACCAGCGGTGTTGGGAGTTTTATCAATTTTAGGCCTATAGTAATTCTTTGGTTTAGGCACCTTAGAGACATACATGAATTTTTGCTCCTTACCCACATAAGCTTTCTCATTAAATTTAAGAGAAGAAAAAGTTGAACCCAATTTTCTCATAGCTTCTTCAAGTTTACCAATTCTATGGGTTTGATTATCATGGATAGCACAAGTTTCTAGAGTAGCAATTCTTTCATTAATTCCTCCTAGGATTTTATCAAGTTTATCAGTATTATTCAGTAATATTTCCAATTTAGTTTCAACGCTACAATTTTTCTCTATGGTTTCCAATTTTTTCATAACATCCTCAAGGGAGGTTTCACTTTTAGTTTCATTAACAGGTGGTGTTCCAAATAAACTCTCAATAATGCAACTAGCTTCTAAAGCGGGAGCACCTAGGAAGTTACCTCCCGCGAGACAATCAAGAACATATCTATTCCAGCTAGAGATACCAACATAAAAATTCCTGAGTAGGATAGTGGTGGAGTGTTTCTTAGTGCACCTATTATGGGCATCACTAATTCTATACCAAGCATCTTTTAAACATTCTCCCCCTTGTTGCTTAAATGAACGAACTTCAACTTCAGGATTACTCATTTTAGCGATAGTAAATAAAGTGAACTAGATAAAGTAAATGCAAGTAAACTAATTTTTTTTGTGTTTTTGATATAGCAAACAAGATAGCAAATAAAGTAAAACTAGCAACTAATTTTTTTGTATTTTGATTTAGTACAGCAAACAAAGTAGTAAATAAAATAAAGCAAGACAAAAACAAAGTAAAGAGATTGAGAAGTGGAGACTCCCCTTGCAGCGTGTCTTGATCTCCCCGGCAACGGCGCCAGAAAAAGAGCTTGATGGCGTGTATTTCACACGTTCGTTGGGCAACCCCAAGAGGAAGGTATGATGCGCACGGCAGCAAGTTTTCCCTCAGAAAGAAACCAAGGTTTATCGAACCGGGAGGAGCCAAGAAGCACGTTGAAGGTTGATGGCGGCGGGATGTAGTGCGGCGCAACACCGGAGATTCCGGCGCCAACGTGGAACCTCGCACAACACAACCAAACTACTTTGCCCCAACGAAACGAGTGAGGTTGTCAATCTCACCGGCTTGCTGTAACAAAGGATTAACCGTATTGTGTGGAATATGATTGTTTGCAGAGAAAACAGTAGAAACAAGTATTGCGAGTAGATTGTATTTCGAGTAAAGAGAATTGGACCGGGGTCCACGGTTCACTAGAGGTGTCTCTCCCATAAGACGAACAGCATGTTGGGTGAACAAATTACGGTTGGGCAATTGACAAATAAAGAGAGCATGACAATGCACATACATATCATGATGAGTATAGTGAGATTTAATTGGGCATTACGACAAAGTACATAGACCGCCATCCAAGCTGCATCTATGCCTAAAAAGTCCACCTTCGAGGTTATCATCCGAACCCCCTCCGGTATTAAGTTGCAAGCAACGGACAATTGCATTAAGTATGGTGCGTAATGTAATCAACAACTACATCCTTAGACATAGCATCAATGTTTTATCCCTAGTGGCAACGAGCACAACACAACCTTATAACTTTACTGTCACATCGTCCCGAGTGTCAATGCGGGCATGAACCCACTATCGAGCATAAGTACTCCCTCTTGGAGTTAAAAGCATCTACTTGGCCAGAGCATCTACTAATAACGGAGAGCATGCAAGATCATAAACAACACATGTATAACTTTGATAATCAACATAACAAGTATTCTCTATTCATCGGATCCCAACAAACGCAACATATAGAATTACATATAGATGATCTTGATCATGATAGGCAGCTCACAAGATCCGACAATGATAGCACAATGGGGAGAAGACAACCATCTAGCTACTGCTATGGACCCATAGTCCAGGGGTAGACTACTCACTCATCACTCCGGAGGCGACCATGGCGGTGTAGAGTCCTCCGGGAGATGATTCCCCTCTCCGGCAGGGTGCCGGAGGCGATCTCCAGGATCCCCGGAGATGGGATCGGCGGCGACGGCGTCTCAGTAATGTTTTCCGTATCGTGGCTCTCGGTACCGGGGGTTTCGTCACGGAGGCTTTAAGTAGGCGGAAGGGCAAGTCGAGAGGCGGCACGGGGGCCCACACCATAGGCCGGCGCGGCCGGGGGTGGGGCCGCGCCGCCCTAGGGTTTGGCCACCCCGTGGCCCCTCTTCGTCTCTCCTTCGGACTTCGGAAGCTTCGTGAGAAAATAGGCCTCCGGGCTTTTATTTCGTCCAATTCCGAGAATATTTCTTTACTAGGATTTCTGAAACCAAAAACAGCGAGAAAACAGCAACCGGCACTTCGGCATCTTGTTAATAGGTTAGTTCCAGAAAATGCACGAATATGATATAAAGTGTGCATAAAACATGTAGATAACATCAATAATGTGGCATGGAACACAAGAAATTATCGATACGTTGGAGACGTATCAATATCATCCGACCACAAAGAAACAAGCTTGCACGCCCGGAAGAAACAAAACAAACATCCAAACTAGTTGTGGCCACTGGACAAAGTTGTAGATTCCGGCAGTGGTCGAGGGGAGACCCGGAAGCATACCCACGTGTGGTTAGAGCGCTCAGTCTCGGAACAGATAACAAGAACTCGGGGTCCTAAGTTATTTAGGAAACACAAGTGAGCCGTCACAAAATGAGCAGCTGACCCACCGATGCCTCCGCTAAACAAATATCAACAACTAAAGTAACCATGATTCTTCCCAACATATAACCCGATAAGATAACAATAACGGTAACGAGATAAAACAGCACTAGCATGCACTACGACTCGCAAGGCGGACTCGATAACCAAACAATAGCCGTGGGAGGTGATGGTGGCAATATGGGCTGCTTAAGGTAACAAGTGGAAAGGACACGTGACAAGAACGCAACTTAAGGATAGCATGAGGGAGAAGGCAAAATAAAATAGGTGAACGACTTCTGCAGGGGCAGGAGTATAAGGGAATTGCTTGCCTGTTAAAGCTTGCTGAAGAACATCCGGAGAACTTGTCGTATCTCACCACACCACTTCGTGATCCTATCCGGGAAGAAGCAAATGCTGGAACACACAACGCATGCAAGTCTTACTACTACGGAGAAGAATCGGCATGCTCCAGATATGATATGCATGCATGACATGGCAAGGATGATGCGATGCACTTATCCAATTTAAGCGGAGTCGGAACCCCAGACAAACAATTATTAGTTTCGAGTTGTTTATCTACCCCGCATATTAAATATTATTAGCATGGCAAAACATGGCATGGGTGATCTACGGCAAAATTAAATGGAACCGGGATAAGATAACAATCCCGCACAATTCCATATTTAATTATTAGGTGATTCCCTATTTACCCGCATCGGTGAGATATGCGATGCGATGCAACACATGTTGATATGATGAATGCAACAAGTTATATATGGCACATTTATAAAATAGGATTGGCTTAGGGCAGGGGTCTCACGGTATCGGAACCAAGGTGGTCGCCGGGCTTGGAGAGGAAGAAGAAGACGGTTATCGGACTTCAAATCCGTGAAGGAGATCTTGGTGTTCCGGCTTCGGTGTCGGTGGCGAACTGGAATAAGCGTTGGTGTTCTACTTGTGGCATCACACCAATCTTGTAGATCTCGTGGCCGAGTGGCGCAGCCATAACCAGAACCAAAGCAGGAAACCGAGAGCCAAAAATCGTGTGCGAACAACAGGGTTGCAGCACATCTGCGAGGCTACACACAGACAGAAAAGGTAGATGTTGATCAGCTTGAAGATGTGTGCGAGGAGCCAGGAGACCATGTGCTGTCAGGCATATGGTCGAACAACAAACGGGAATGTACAATGGATGGACGCACATACAAAGCTTTTACTGTGTGCACCCACGCGAAGGGGAGGCAAGGAATTTGAAGGAAAAATAATCCTAGACATCGAAAGCTGGGCGGTTGTTCCGTCCACGATGAGGACGCCGGGCGAGCTCGAGGACAGGGAGCAGCAACTCCCAGGCTGCTGCGGAGGAGACTTTCCGGAGACGACATCCAGCAGCGCTGAACTTGGCGACGACGAGGCACGGAGGCAACGCTCCGCGCGAATGTGCGCGTACAGAGGACGAGCCGGCGCGGTACTTGGCGTCGAAGGCGGGGACACGAGGACGTTCTGGCCGTGGAGAGAAGGTGTGGAGCAGAGCAGCGTCTGCCGGGGGTTGGGGACGAAGCGGAGGCTGGCCGGGGCGGCGCGCGCGCGTCTTGATGCGTGCAGGGAGGAGGACGCCGCGCGGCCAGGCAGGAGGATGGAGCGCGCCCGGGAACGAGGACGAGGCGGCGCGCGGGCCTGCGCGTCGGGTGCTGCAGGTCCCGTGGGCTCGGGCGGCCGTGGCGGCTACCAGCGGGCTCGCGCCGGCGACGGGAGGATGCGGAGGCGACGGGAGGAGCGCCGGGCTTGAGGGCGGCGCTGGTGGCCGGAGAGGAGGGGCGAGGTGGAGGCGCAGGGAGACGAGAGGGGCTCGGGCTCTGGTCGCGTCGGGGGAGAAGAGAGCGTGGCTGAGAGGTGGGAGGGTCTAAACGAGAAAAGGAAAAGAAGAGGGGGGAAAAGGCAAAGAGGAGGCTGGCGGCGGAGGGGGGTGGAGTGCAAAAGTGCTAGGGTTTGGAGAGGGACCGGTGGAGGTGGGCTACTGCTGGGCCGCCGGCTGGGCCACTTGGCCTGGCCGGTTGGGAGGTCTTCTCCTTTTTTTTTTGTAAAACTGTTTTCTGTTTTCTTTTCTGGTTATTTAAAAGCCATTTTAAAATTAGTTTTAATATCAGAAAAATACTAGAAAAATATAGATTTAGTTTTGGGATGAAAAGGAGAGAATACTTTTGTCCATAAAATAATGTTTTAATAAAATAATTTTGCGGTAAAAATATGCATGATGCTTATGATGATGCACAAAGAAAATAACAAACAAAATCTAATAGGAGTGCTACCCTGGGCCGTTACAACCTGCACGAATGGATCATGGTAGAACACGCCCTTCCACGCGCTGCTGATTTCACCTTCCTCCACCTCCGCACATCCCGCTACGTCACCATCGATCTAACGGAAGTTCATGCAAGGTTCAAATTCCTCCATATCTATAGAGTTAATCTATTTTTATTTTCAATCGTAAACATCTTAGTGCTGAATGTTATCTTCATCAATATATTTTGGATACTACTTCGTCAGCTTTTGCCGTGGCGTCATCGTGCTTGCCCAGAAGAACCAGCTGCACAAGATACGGCTTCTGAACCCACTCACAAAGACATTGAATACTAGGTTTGAGGCGCATATGCCATATGTTATTCTGAAGTCAGTCGCTGTAATGAAGTCCCCGACTATGGTCTTCGTTTCCAAAGATTACCCAGCGGAAATTGCTTGGGTCGATGAGAGCACTCCAACTAAGGGTATAGATGAAGATTGGGGAGAAGGAAGATTTTCGACCGAGCACCATTCTCTGCGTTGCATTACCCCGTTCAATGGTGAATTGTATGCAATAGCTGTGAACAATTTTGAGTTCGGAAAATTATTGTGCACCAACAATGTCCAGTTGGAGCAGCGCGCGAGCACAGTCAACATGGATACACTATTTTCATTTCCAGAACTTGGAAATAACAAGTTCTACCTTGTGAAGTCGGATGGTGCTCTGCCGCTTGTGTTGTTGGACAACAAGCATTTGGAGGAAGGTCAATCATTGGTCTACCGTGTGGACACTGAGAGCCGCTCTCTCCATGCTGTCAATAACATTGGCAGTCGTGCCTTCTTCATCCATTATATCCGGTGTATCTCCGTCGACACCAGAGTGCACCCGACACTTCGACCTGGCTGCATCTACTACGCAGATTTTGGTTATATCAGAGAGTACTTTGATGATATAAAGGCCTGGGATGAGTGGCCAATACGTGTGGATAGATTAGGAAACTACGGTATGAGAAATGAACAAAGGCCATACCGTTTGGAGGATGTATTGGCTGCACACTGCAGACGGAAGGAGTTCAAGGAATATTTTCTTCAGATCAGAGAATGGAGTGACGAAGTAATATATGCTGAATGAAGATCAGATTCATTCATCCTGGGGTATCCTAATCTTCATGTTGGCCATACATTGTGTCTTGTATTATTTTCAGATTAGTTTGTCGTGAACATTAACATTGTTATTGGCTGCTTTTGGCTATTGTATGCAGTTTATGTATTATACTCTGTACTTAGTTTTCTGGATTTATTATGCTGCTGTGAATTTTTCCTATACTAGCTTCTAGATTTGACTGATTTTGTTTGTATTAATGATGGCTTGATGTGGCTGTTGGCCTTGACTGCCGGAGCTGAGCAATTAGTACTGTACTTAACCAGGTGTACCGTCTTTATATTAGTATTATATTATATTACTTGACCATAGCCATATTCAAAATCAAATCTCAGTCGGGCGGCAAAATCTCCCGCCAATCCTGAAATATTTCAGACGGGTTTTTGAATGGGATAAGAAGATAGATCACGATGATAGTAACCGGTATTCAACCGTGATGATGATTTGATTTTGCACTCGGCCTTGAACAGAGGTACTAGTACAGTCTCGCAATTTTTTATCATTATACTTGGACCTTAGCCAAATTCAAAATCTCATAGCGCCAAAACTTCCCGCCCACAAAATACAAAAATTTCACACGCTTCCAAATTCCCATTCTACCCCTGTGGAGATGACAGCAAAGTCGGTTGGTGGGGGGTCTGCCCGTCATTTTTTGGATCACCACCTCCCTAGCCCGGAAACCCTCGCAAAAAAAATTCATTTCCCTCAGACCACCCACCGGAACTTCCCAAGTCCCTCTCTCCCACCTCCCCGACCACCGCACCGGAACATCCCCGCCGGACTTCCCTGGCCTACCCGAGGCCTCGCGATCCTCGTCATCCGGCTGCCTGTCGGAGCCGCTTCATCGACGCCTTAAACAACCGGATCGGATCATCCCCGCCGAACCTCGAAACCATATGCTCATCCAGCAGTCTACCGCAGTCGCTTCAGCTGCGGTATCGTCCACCCCACCGGAGCCGCTTCGCCGGATCCGTCGTCCACCACATCGGATCTTGCTCACCGACACCGCTGTGCATGAACCGGATCTACTTCACCGGCGCCGTGCATGATCTAAACTCTTCTACTGTCGCTTTTCTATTGCTTGCCTGCAAGTTCTTGTTTAATCTTGGGGGAACCTGTTTGTGCTAACGACGCGCCGTTACGTTTTTGCAGATGAGATGAGTAACCATGAAGTGTAATGACCGTCCCTCCAACCCCAAGTAGCACATGTAGCGTACTTCATCACCGGATCTATCAACCCCAGGAAGATCTGTTGTGACTCCCACAGAGTGCTTCTCCTAATGTAAGTCCCTTGTTTTAGCGCCATGTTCTGGGTTCAGATGCTTGTTTGTCCGAAGCTCTTTTAGTTCATTCCTAGCTATGACCGTAACACCTTGCTATTTTCTAGTTCATTGCTAACTTTAAGCGATTGAACATTTTGGTTTGCATTCCTCGCTCTGTAGATGTAGCCATCATAACTTCTATCTTGCTGAGTCGTTGTTACAAAAATTATAGGTCTGCTACTATTTTGTTCATGCCAATCTTGTTCTCCCCGAACATGTTGGTTTGCATTCCCCGTACTACGGTGATGCCATTGTTATTTCTATCTACTTCGTCGTAAGCTAACTAAGTAACTGCTCGCTATTAGTTCCTGCATGCTATCGCTCCGCCATCCTGTCAAGTACAAATTTATTTGAACTCGTCACGACGAGCTACTTCCGTCATAATTTTGTTTGCCATCTGATTCTTCGAAAGCTGCAATATTAACTTGTTTCTCTTAATTGGCATGGCGCTCACATATAGAATGGTGAACATATTGGTGTGCATTCCCTCTTCTACAAGTTCACAGGTGATCCCACTACATTCCGTTGTTGGTCCATCCTAAGCCGTAGCATTAACTATCCTCTATGTGTTGCTTATTACAACTTTATATCCCGAAACAAATTGATTTGTTTCCCTTATCTACAAGTTTATGAGTGATGCCATTATAACTCCTATCTGTTTTATTCCTAGTTATTATAGTAACATCCTGCTATTATTTAGTTCATGGCCAATTTTAAGTAATTGCACATGTTGGTTCGCATTCCCTGCTCTATAGCTTTTGGCATCGTCACTTCTATATTTGGTTTACATTCCCTGCTGTGTAGATCTAGCCATCATAACTTTATCTTGCTCAGTCATTGTTACAAAAATTATGGCCTGCTACTATGTTGTTTGTGCCAATTTTTTACTCCATGAACATGTTGGCTTACATTCCATGTACTACAGGTGATGCCATTGTTTTGTATCTAGTTCATTGTAAGCTAACAAAGTAAGGTCTTAGTTTGGCATGCTATCACTCTGCTATCTAGCCTGTAGTACAAATAAACTTGACATACTACTAGATAATAATTTTGCGTGCCATCTTGTTCTTCAAAAGCTGCATTATTGACTTGTTTCTCTGACTTGGCATGACGCTCACATATGGAATGCTGAACATATTGGTTTGCATTCCCTCTTATACAAGTTCACAGGTGATCCCACTATATTCCGTATCTGGTCCATCCTAATCTCCAGCATTAACTATCCTCTATGTGTTGCTCATTACAAGTTTATATCCCGAAACATCTTGATTTGCATCCCCTTCACTATAAGTTCAGGAGTATTATTTAGTTCACGGCCAATATGAAGTAATTGCACTTGGCACATGTTGGTTCACATTCCCTCCTCTTTAGATTTTGCCATCGTAACTTGTATTTTTGATTTACATTCCTCGCTCTCGTAGATGTAGCCATCATAACTTCATCTTGCTCGATCGTTGTTACAAAATTTATAGCCTGCTACTATGTTGTTCATGCCAATTTTGTACTCCCTGAACATGTTGGTTTGCATGGGACTCGACAGTAGTAAGTCTGCTGTTTCATTCTAACATGCTCTGTGCAGCATGCACTCTTTGTTTGCTTATTGTGCGCATTACAATGATCTTGTTATAACGACGAAATGATGAGTTCCAAATTCTTTGGCAAACAATATTGTAGTGTCTTTGCCTTTCCATTGTTGTTGTCTTAACTTGTAATGTCTTTGTTTCAGATATAGGTGATGCATGGACAACTTAAAAGATTGCCGGATCGCTTCATTGTATTGCTAGGTTTAATTACCATTCAATTTCTCTGGGTTCTGTAATATTTTTCAAAGCCTTGCAGCTGATGTAATATTTAGTTAGTTTTTATAGTTCTTTCGCGCATTTTTTCTTTGGTGCTTGTGGTAAGTGAGGCTATCCGACGTAAATCATGTGCTGCGTAAATATTCTCGATATCTAAATCACAAATTCCCATCCCTTAAACGGCCCAATTAAGCGAAATCACATATGTGCCGGCCTGCAAAATCCTAAAGCGCCTATTATGCCGGCATATAAACACAAACTAAACGGGCTGGCCCACTTGCTTTAAGGTCTACTCGGCCGGCCCTGTAACAGAAAGTTGGCCCACAAGCTTATTGGGCCGGCCCGCTAACTCGTCGGGCCAACCCACCTAATTTACCGTGGACCCCACATCCTAATTGGGCCGGCCCGTTAGCACGATAGTGGACCCACAAGCTTATTGGGCCGGCCCACTAACTTGTTGGGCCCGCCCAATTGCTTTTCTGGTGGACCCCACATACTAAATGGGCCGGCCCTTTAACAGGAAAGTGGGACCCACCTGTGATTTTTGCCCGGCCCACTAGTTTGTTGGGCCGGCCCACTTGATATATAGTGGACCCCACAAACTAAATGGGCCGGCACTCTAACAGGAATGTGGGACCCACCTGTGTTTTTGGCCCGGCCCACTATCTTGGTGGGCTGGCCCACTTGCTTAAATGGTGGACCCCACATACTAAATGGGCCGGCCGTTTAACAGGAATGTGGGACCCACCTGTGTTTTGTCCTGGCCCACTTTCTTGTTGGGCCAGCCCACTTGCTGTATGGTGGACCCCACATACTACATGGGTCGGCCCTTTAATAGGAATGTGGGACCCACCTGTGTTTTTGGCCCGGCCCACTTTCTTGTTGGGCCAGCCCACTTGCTCTATGGTGGACCCCACATACTAAATGGGCCGCCCTTTAACAGGAAAGTGGGACCCACCTGTGTTTTTGGCCCGGCCCACTTTCTTGTTGGGCCGGCCCACTTGCTATATGGTGGACCCCACGCACTAAATGGGCCGGCCCTTTAACAGGAAAGTGGGACCCACCTGTGTTTTTGGCCCGGCCCACTGGCTTGTTGGGCCAGCCCATTTGATCTATTGTGGACCCCACGTACTAAATGGGCCGGCCCGATAGCAGGATAGTGGGACCCACATGCTAATTGGGCCGGCCAAATAACTGCTTGGGCCGGCCCACTTGCTTTAAGGTGGACCCCACTTTTAAATGGGCCGGTCCGATAACAGGAAAGTGGGTCCCACATGTCTTGTGGGCCGGCCCTTTTGCCTGTTGACCGGTCAAACGAGTGCATTCGGCCCGGCCCACATGCTTAGTGGGCCGGCACATTAAAGTTTTGACCAGTCAACCTTAGAGGTTAGGCCCGGCCCACGTAACTAATGGACCAGCCCAGCCTATATAGTTGACCGGTCAAACTAAGTCAGCCGGCCCGGCCCGCAAACTTAATGGGCCGGCCCGCTTAAGACGTGGCGAGGCCTCGTGTGGGCCTACCATCTACCACGGGGTTTCGGTCGGTTAACGCTGCTAACCGCCGGTTAACGGCGTCCGCCACGTGTCGGTTTGCATGACTTCGGCGGTCAACGGGCTCCGGAAACACTTCGCAACGGTCCGATTTTCCGTGGCGGAAGGGCGCCCAAGCGCGACGGATCGAAAAAATCGTCGTAGGACTTTGCCTGACGCAGTTTCGACAACAGAACCCATATCGTCGGGTTAGGCCCATAGGCGACGAAAAATACCCCTTAGCGGACGATTTTGGGACGTTGTCTATCAGAACTTTTCTTGTAGTGTTAGCTCACCGCTAGCCGCTAGTTGTTCTCTCATGCCTGCTATTCTCACACTGCTTTTATAATCATGCTATGTGCATTTCCAATCTGCTTGCTCTTATACCTCGTCATTAGTTTATAGCTATTTTTTCGATGAATGCTTCTGTCGCACAACTTGTATAGTTATTGTTGCGTGCATGTCTGGTCTTTGTATTATCGTAGACTAACTTGTCAATGTTATTTTTCCTAGGGATTGATCATGCGAACCACTTATTAGAACATCCAACATTAACAGCGGGGACGCTAGGGAAGGTTGGAATCTGAGTTCTTGGTTGGTAATTTTGGCAGTTTACTTCCGTTATTATCTATAACCTATATGTATTGTTCCTTATGCAAGAGATTAACATTTAGAACCCTGCCATAGCGATGTCATTCACGCTATACTATGTTTCTGCCTATTTGATATGCTTGTCTTGGAGCAACTGCGAAGGTGATTTGAACACGACATTTGGTCATTTTTAATGCCGGTTTACTTTATGTGGAAAACTTTGGCATTACCCTACTCTAAATCTGAATATCTGAAATTCGTATCTCATGCAAAGCAACATCTAGTTGGTTTTAATCTGATATCTGGTAAATATTAGCTTATTCATTTGACAGCTCAAGTTTTTTGTTATTTGAAACCAGCTGACTTGGTCTTAAATGTGATATCTAAACACAGATTAAGGACAATGGAGTAGGAGAATTAGCATTTCACCTGATGGTTGAACCTAAAATGACAGGCATGTCGACCATGACTAGTTGCACGCAAGAGAAGGACCTGCAACGAGCCAGTATGTGCTTAGTACATGTATCATATCTTATCGTGTGCTTATTTCTGCTACATGCGGTTATCTGATCTCTACATTGCATAATACATGTTTGAATAGTTAATTATTCTGACTATGTTTGCAATATTACCAGAATGCAGTTGTAATGAAGCAGTCATCATTAGAAGATAGTCGTCCAAAAAGGATCTGTAGCGACCATGTGCAACATTATGATGTAAGTCTGTGCTTAGTACAAGTTCCATACATTGTCTTATTCATGCAACTTGTTATTATCTTATATCTACATTGCATAATAAATGTTTGAATAGTGCACTGTTGTAACTATGTTTGCAATATTACTAGAATGCAGTTGTAATGAAGAAGTCCTTAGTAGAAGATAGAGGGCAAAAAGGTTCCGTGGTGAGCCTATGCAACGATATAATGTAAGTCTGTGCTTAGTACTTGTGATTATCTCATATCGACAATGCTTAATACATGTTTGCATAGTTCATCGTTTAACTCTTTTTGCATTATTATCAGAATGCAGTTGTGATGAAGCATCATTCTCTTTCTTCTGATGCCCACAAAAAGTTCTGATCTTTCTTCTGATGCATCCTCTCATAGCCGTCAACCTAGACCATTCCTTTCATCAAACAGTAAATATCTCAAGGATGTACTGTATGAAAGACATGGTGTTCTTCGCTTTAAGATACGTAGGCGATATGCTCGACAAAGAGTACACAAGATTCAATCAAGGCGATTGCCAAATATCAGCGTGTTATTGATGATGCTAATAGAAGTCCTCCATGATTATATGTAATTTTTTTATTTGGGCACATTAATTGCCTTGTAATTTTCCTAGTTATTTTATTTGTGTATGTAATTGTGTATATCATTGATATCAGATTTTAGGCTCATGAAATTTAATGGGCCTTCTCATAAGTCAAACTTGGCTGGCCCAGAATGCAAGTTGACTAGTCAAACGATTGGGGCCCTACAACTTAGTGGGTCGTCCCACTTACAGTAGTGTGGGACCCACTTCTATTTTGAGCCGGCCCACTTACTTATTGGGCCAGCCTAATTGCTTTAAGGTGGACCCCACTCACTAACTGGGCTGGCCCGGTAACAGGAAAGTCGGACCCACTTTTATTATTGGGCCGGCACACTAACCTGTTGGGCCAGCCCACTTGCTTTATGGTGGACCCCACTTACTAACTGGGCCATTCCGGTAACAGGAAAGTGGGACCCGCATGCTTATTGGGCCGACCCACTAACTTGTTGGGCCAGCCCACTTGTTAAATGGTGGACCCCACTTGTTTAATGGGCCGGCCCAATAACAGGAAAGTGGGACCCACATCCTTATTGGGCTGGCCCACTAACTTCTTGGGCCAGCCCACTTGCTCTACGGTGGACCCCCACTTTCTTAATGGGCCGGCCCGATAACAGAAAAGTGGGACCCACACGATAATTGGGCCGGCCCACTAACTTCTTGGGCCAGCCCACTTGCTTTATGGTGGACCCCACTTATTAAATGGGCTGGCCCGATAATAGAAAAGTGGGCCCCACATGCTTAGTGGGCCGGCTCGTTTGCCTGTTGACTGGTCAAATGAAGGCATTTGGCCCAGCCCATGGGCTTAGTGGGCCGGCCCATTTAAGTTTTGATCAGTCAACGTAGAGGTTAGGCCTAGCCCACGTTCCTAATGGACCAGCCCAGCTATATAGTTGACCGGTCAAACTAAGTCAGCTGGCCCGGCCCGCAAAATAAATGGGCCAGCCCGCTTAAGGCGTGGCAGGCCTTGTGTGGGCCTACCATCTACCACAGGGTTTTAGCCGGTTAACGGTGTTAACTGACAGTTAACGGCATCTCCCACGTGTCAGTTTGCATGAAGTCAGCAGTCAACGGGCTCCCGAAAACACTTCTGCAACGGTCCGATTTTCCGTGGCGTAAGGGCGCCCGAACGCGACGAACCGAAAAAAAAACGTGGTAGGACTTTACCTGACGCAGTTTCGACCACAGAACCCATATCGTCGGGTTGGGCCCATAGGCGACGAAAAAGGGGCCATACCTGACGAAAATGGGACGTTGCGTATCAGAACTTTTCTTGTAGTGATTGCACTTGGGGAAATTATTAAGCTTGGCATGCTCCTTCCGGAATAATACACAGTTATTCGGGCACACATGGATGCGGTCATAACCAAGGCCCAACCTGCCAATTATGCTCAATGCCTCCGCATATGACTTTGGTATTGAGCTATTGGGGTACTGCTGTTGGCGTCAGAAACCCACCGGCGGGCAGTGACTGGCAACACAGTAGAGCCGGGAACAACTAGGGCTGCGGCTGGCCCCAGTCCCTCAGAGTGACGGCGCGCAAAGCCTCCTGGTCACATGTCCGATGCTATCGCAAGGGCGTGCTGTGGGGACCCCGGACTAGCTGTCCGAAATACCCTGTTATGTATACAGTTCACGTTCCCATGATCAGTGTGTCGTGAACACATAACCGAACTGATATCAAATTACATCATCCTTTACAAAACGGAATAAGAAAATTACAA
>NC_061510.1:200590195-200612421 GCF_022539505.1 Lolium rigidum | reverse complement strand
GGGTGTGCGAGGTAGCGGAGGAATATGATTGGCTAAGAACTTATACCGGGCCTCACACCAAAGGAAGTGTGGACGGGGAATATGCTCGGTTGGCACCAAGGTTAAGATCTCTTATGGGTAAAGCAACACACCTCTGCAGAGTGTAATGAATCGTGACTCGTCACTCCTCGTCCGGGTTATGGAGCTGCGAACGCTGCCGGAAAGGAACTCCATGAAGTTCTAGTAAACCGGTGAAGGATGACGGACATAGTTCTTCTGAATAAAAGCAACCTTTTGAAGAAATGGTTATGAAAACCTGCATTGGTATTAGTCTTTCTGGTCTAATGCTGTAGCTAGTGCATTAAACACCTCTTTCCTATAATGAACTTGTTGAGTACGCTCGTACTCATACCACTCTTAAATCCCCTGCTTAGATATGGAGGCATCGAAGGAGGATCTACCGTGTAATTCGAAGACCGATGAGTCTACAAATACTTCATGGGGACAAGAACCTGCCGGAAGAGTCAAACACCACAACTACCATGGAGAAAACCTAGATTTAGCAGTAGAAGGGAACTAGCTTCCTAAGCCTAGCAGCTATTTAGCTAGAATCTAGTCATAGCCTCTTTAGCTAGTCAAATACTCTATAAATAGAGTCCGTGATAAGATTAGACCACGAGTCGTTCTTCGGGAGTTTATTTGCAGTTTTACCTCATTGTAAAGTAGGAGGCTATGAAGATCTTATGTAACAGAGTATGTGTGTAATTCTATAGACATGCCTTGGACCCGCATATGTTTTTATTGTACCACTCTGAGCGATATAATACTAGTGGAATAGTGTTTCATTGGTGTTATATCAGACTTGCATACTACACCATGCAGTGGTATGCCGGGTCACCACAGTAGCTCTCACCTAAGCTAGTTTTAGGAGAAGCATTATGGATTTTAACATTGGCTAAGTCGTCACCATCCAAGGGCTTTGTAGTAGAGGGTGAGGCTGAAGCATCTCCCTCTACTAAAGAGTCCTTGTCCTTTTCCTCCGAAATGGTAATAACGGGAGGGACCGATGGTTTTAGTATTTCTATAAGATATTTCGTCATATCTTCCATATTAGCTTCCAAGGAGGATCTCAAGGATGGTTCCAGGTCCTTGAAATCTTCCATGGAAGCCGGCACTGCGGCCCCTTCCGGATTCTCATCGTATGGCATACTCTTAGGAGGTTAAGACCGAAATAAGAGCCGAGGCTCTGATACCAATTTAAAGGATCGTATGACGCACCTAGGGGGGTGAATAGGTGCTACCCAATTTTTAGTTATTTTCAATTTAGGCTTGAAAGACAGGTAAATTCTCTAGATATGCAACTATGTGAATTTACCTAGATGACAAGGTATACAACTAAGCAAGATATAGCTAGACAAGATATAATAATGCAATCAAGGATAGATGTATCCAAGAGTGGAGCACGCGGAGACACAAGGGATGATTCCCGTAGTTCCTTCCTTTTGAGGGGAAGTACGTCTACATTTGGAGGGGTGTGGTCGCAACAAAGGCCTAACCAACTCCACAAAGGCCTCACCCTATTCTCCGGTGAGCAACGCCACAAAGGGATAGCTCACTTGTCCACTGAGGGATTTCCTCGTGGCGGAAACCGGGCCTTTTACAAGGTTCTTGGGGCACACATCCACAACCAAATTGGAGGCTCCCAATAGCTGTTTTTTTGATAATGGGAATACATTAATATCATGAAGATACCGATTACACCCAGCCTCTACAACAACACAATGCCCTAATGGCAACACGAATGCATGATGTCTACGGGAGCTTCTATTCTTGTAGACAGTGTTGGGCCTCCAAGAGCAGAGGTTTGTAGAACAGCAGCAAGTTTCCCTTAAGTGGATCACCCAAGGTTTATCGAACTCAGGGAGGAAGATGTCAAAGATATCCCTCTCATGCAACCCTGCAACCACAAGGCAAGAAGTCTCTTGTGTCCCCAACACACCAAATAGGTGCACTAGTTCGGCGAAGAGATAGTGAAATACAGGTGGTATAAATAAGTATGAGCAGTGGCAACGGCACCAGAAAAGTGCTTTGCCCGGGACGATAGAACAAGCGAGTAGTAATGCAGCAGTAGTGACGCGATAGAAACAGGTAAACAAGGAGCGATAGCGATATTTAGGAACAAGGCCTAGGGATTACACTTTCACTAGTGCACACTCTCAACATTGATCACATAACGAGAATAGATAAATGCATACTCTACACTCTCTTGTTGGATGATGAACACATTGCGTAGGATTACACGAACCCTCAATGCCGGAGTTAACAAGCTCCACAATTCAATGTTCATATTTAAATAACCTTAGAGTGCATGAAAGATCAACACGACTAAACCAAGTACTAACACAGCATGCACACTGTCACCTTCACACTATGTAGGAGGAATAGATCATATCAATACCATCATAGCAATAGTTAACTTCATAATCTACAAGAGATTACAATCATAGCCTACGCCAAGTACTAACACGGATGCACACACTGTCACCATTACACCGTGTAGGAGGAATAAAACTACTTTAATAACATCACTAGAGTAGCACATAGAATAGTAGTGATACAAAACTCATATGAATCTCAATCATGTAAAGCAGCTCATGAGATTATTGTATTGAGGTACATGGGAGAGAGATTAACCACATAGCTACGGCGGAGCCCTCAGCCTCGGGGGTGGATTACTCCCTCCTCACCATGGAGGCAGCGATGGCGGTGAAGATGGCGGTGGAGACGGCGGTGGAGATGGCTCCGGGGGCAATTCCCCGTCCCGGCAGGGTGCCGGAACAGAGACTTCTGTCCCCCGAATTGGAGTTTCGCGATGTGGCGGCGCCCCTGGAGTCTTTCTCATACCGTGGTTTTTCCGTATCGAGGTTTTAGGTCAGGGACCTTTAAATAGGCGAAGAGGCGGAGTCGGAGGGTCAACGAGGCGACGACACCATAAGGCGGCACGGCCAGGGCCTGGGCCGCGCCGGCCTATCATCTGGGGCCCCTGTGGCCCCCCTCTGGCGACTCTCGGGTGTTCTGGAAGCTTCGTGGAAAAATAGGATGCTGGGTCTTGATTTCGTCCGATTCCGAGAATATTTCCTTACTAGGATTTACGGAACCAAAAACAGCAGAAAACAGGAACAGGCCCTTCGGCATCTCGTCAATAGGTTAGTTCCGGAAAACGCATAAATATGACATAAAGTATGCATAAAACATGTAGATATCATCAATAATGTGGCATCGAACATAAGAAATTATCGATACGTCGGAGACGTATCGGCATCCCCAAGCTTAGTTCTGCTCGTCCCGAGCGGTAAACGATAACAAAGATAATTTACGGAGTGACATGCCATCATAACCTTGATCATACTATTGTAAGAATATGTAATGAATGCAGCGATCAAAACAATGGTAATGACATGAGTAAACAACTGAATCATAAAGCAAGGACTTTTCATGAATAGTACTTCAAGACAAGCATCAATAAGTCTTGCATAAGAGTTAACTCATAAAGCAATAAATCAAAGTAAAGGTATTGAAGCAACACAATGGAAGATTAAGTTTCAGCGGTTGCTTTCAACTTGTAACATGTATATCTCATGGATAATTGTCAATGTAAAGTAATATAACAAGTGCAATATGCAAGTATGTAGGAATCAATGCACAGTTCACACAAGTGTTTGCTTCTTGAGGTGGAGAGAAATAGGTGAGCTGACTCAACATTAAAAGTAAAAGAAAGGTCCTTCAAAGAGGAAAGCATCGATTGCTATATTTGTGCTAGAGCTTTTATTTTGAAAACATGAAACAATTTTGTCAACGGTAGTAATAAAGCACATGTATTATGTAAATTATATCTTACAAGTTGCAAGCCTCATGCATAGTATACTAATAGTGCCCGCACCTTGTCCTAATTAGCTTGGACTACCGGATCATCGCAATACACATGTTTTAACCAAGTGTCACAAAGGGGTACCTCCATGCCGCCTGTACAAAGGTCTAAGGAGAAAGCTCGCATTTTGGATTTCTCGCTTTTGATTATTCTCAACTTAGACATCCATACCGGGACAACATGGACAACGAGATAATGGACTCCTCTTAAATGCATAAGCATGTGGCAACAATTATTATTCTCATATGAGATTGAGGATATATGTCCAAAACTGAAACTTCCACCATGAATCATGGCTTTGGTTCGCGGCCCAATGTTCTTCTCTAACAATATGTATGCTCCAACCATTAAGGTGGTAGATCTCTCTTACTTCAGACAAGACGGACATGCATAGCAACTCACATGATATTCAACAAAGAATAGTTGATGGCATCCCCAGAAGCATGGTTATCGCACAACAAGCAACTTAATAAGAGATAAAGTGGATAAGTACATATTCAATACCACAATAGTTTTTAAGCTATTTGTCCCATGAGCTATATATTGCAAAGGCGAATGATGGAATTTTAAAGGTAGCACTCAAACAATTTACTTTGGAATGGCGGAGAAATACCATGTAGTAGGTAGGTATGGTGGACACAAATGGCATAGTGGTTGGCTCAAGGATTTTGGATGCATGAGAAGTATTCCCTCTCGATACAAGGTTTAGGCTAGCAAGGTTATTTGAAACAAACACAAGGATGAACCGGTGCAGCAAAACTCACATAAAAGACATATTGAAAACATTATAAGACTCTACACCGTCTTCCTTGTTGTTCAAAACTCAATACTAGAAATTATCTAGACTTTAGAGAGACCAAATATGCAAACCAAATTAGCAAGCTCTAAGTGTTTCTTCATTAATGGGTGCAAAGTATATGATGCAAGAGCTTAAACATGAGCACAACAATTGCCAAGTATCAAATTATCCAAGACATTTTAGAATTACTACATGTAGCATTTTCCAATTCCAACCATATAACAATTTAACAAAGAAGAAACTTCGCCATGAATATTATGAGCTAAGAACACATGTGTTCATATGAACCAGCGGAGCGTGTCTCTCTCCCACACAAGCATTTATTCAAACAAAAACAAAAACAAAAACAAACCGACGCTCCAAGTAAAGTACATAAGATGTGGCCGAATAAAAATATAGTTTCAAGGGAAGGAACCTGATAATTTGTCGATGAAGAAGGGGATGCCTTGGGCATCCCCAAGCTTAGATGCTTGAGTCTTCTTGAAATATGCAGGGGTGAACCACCGGGGCATCCCCAAGCTTAGAGCTTTCACTCTTCTTGATCATAGTATATCATCCTCCTCTCTTGACCCTTGAAAACTTCCTCCACACCAAACTCGAAACAACTCATTAGAGGGTTAGTGCACAATAAAAATTAACATGTTCAGAGGTGACACAACCATTCTTAACACTTCTGGACATTGCATAAGGCTACTGGACATTAATGGATCAAAGAAATTCATCCAACATAGCAAAAGAGGCAATGCGAAATAAAAGGCAGAATCTGTCAAAACAGAACAGTCCGTAAAGATGGATTTTATTGAGGCACCAGACTTGCTCAAATGAAAATGCCCAAATTGAATGAAAGTTGCGTACATATGCTGGGGATCACTCACGTAAATTGGCTTAATTTTCTGAGTTACCTACAGAGAATTAGACCCAGATTCGTGACAGCAAAGAAATCTGTTTCTGCGCAGTAATCCAAATCTAGTATTCACTTTACTATCAAAGACTTTACTTGGCACAACAAAACACAAAACTAAGATAAGGAGAGGTTGCTACAGTAGTAAACAACTTCCAAGACACAAATATAAAACAAAGTACTGTAGCAAAATAAACACATGGGTTATCTCCCAAGAAGTGCTTTCTTTATAGCCATTAAGATGGGCTCAGCGAGTTTTAATGATGCACTCGCAAGAAATAGTAGTTGAAGCAAAAGAGAGCATCAAGAGGCAAATTCAAAACAAATTTAAGTCTAACATGCTTCCTATGCATAGGAATCTTGTAAATAAACAAGTTCATGAAGAGCAAAGTAACAAGCATAGGAAGATAAAACAAGTGTAGCTTCAAAAATTTCAGCACATAGAGAGGCATTTTAGTAACATGAAAATTTCTACAACCATATTTTCCTCTCTCATAATAACTTTCAGTAGCAACATGAGCAAACTCAACAATATAACTATCACATAAAGCATTCTTATTATGAGTCTCATGCATAAAATTATTACTCTCCACATAGGCATAATCAATTTTATTAGTTGTAGTGGGAGCAAATTCAACAAAGTAGCTATCATTATTATTCTCATCATCAAATATAGGAGGCATATTGTAATCATAATCAAATTTATCCTCCATAACAGGTGGTACTAAAAGACTACTATCATTATAATCATCATATATGGGAGGCAAAGTATCATCAAAGTAAATTTTCTCCTCAATGTTTGGGGGACTAAAAATATCATGCTCATCAAAGCCAGCTTCCCCAAGCTTAGAATTTTCCATATCATTAGCAACAATGGTATTCAAAGTGTTCATACTAATATGTTCCATGGGTTCTTTAATTTTCGCATCAAACCATCCATGTCTTAAATCAGGAAATAGAATAAGAAGCTCATTCTTGTCCATTATGCCAAACTAGTGTAAACAAGAAACAAAAAGATACAATTGCAGGATCTAAAGGAAATAGCTTCGAGTACTTACAACGGCGAAAATAGCTTAGTAGCCGAGATCCGGAGTGTGAGTACCTTTTACCTTTCCTCCCCGGTAACGGCGCCAGAAAATAGCTTGATGTCTACGGGAGCTTCTATTCTTGTAGACAGTGTTGGGCCTCCAAGAGCAGAGGTTTGTAGAACAGCAGCAAGTTTCCCTTAAGTGGATCACCCAAGGTTTATCGAACTCAGGGAGGAAGAAGTCAAAGATATCCCTCTCATGCAACCCTGCAACCACAAGGCAAGAAGTCTCTTGTGTCCCCAACACACCTAATAGGTGCACTAGTTCGGCGAAGAGATAGTGAAATACAGGTGGTATAAATAAGTATGAGCAGTGGCAACGGCACCAGAAAAGTGCTTTGCCGGGACGATAAACAAGCGATAGTAATGCAGCGAGTAGTAACGCGATAAAACAGTAAACAAGGAGCGATAGCAGTATTTAGGAACAAGGCCTAGGGATTACACTTTCACTAGTGGACACTCTCAACATTGATCACATAACATAATAGATAAATGCATACTCTACACTCTCTTGTTGGATGATGAACACATTGCGTAGGATTACACGAACCCTCAATGCCGGAGTTAACAAGCTCCACAATTCAATGTTCATATTTAAATAACCTTAGAGTGCATGAAAGATCAACACGACTAAACCAAGTACTAACACGAGCATGCACACTGTCACCTTCACACTATGTAGGAGGAATAGATCATATCAATACCATCAAAGCAATAGTTAACTTCATAATCTACAAGAGATTACAATCATAGCCTACGCCAAGTACTAACACGGATGCACACACTGTCACCATTACACCGTGCAGGAGGAATAAAACTACTTTAATACATCACTAGAGTAGCACATAGAATAGTAGTGATACAAAACTCATATGAATCTCAATCATGTAAAGCAGCTCATGAGTTTATTGTATTGAGGTACATGGGAGAGAGATTAACCACATAGCTACGGCGGAGCCCTCAGCCTCGGGGTGGATTACTCCCTCCTCATCATGGAGGCAGCGATGGCGGTGAAGATGGCGGTGGAGACGGCGGTGGAGATGGCTCCGGGGGCAATTCCCCGTCCCGGCAGGGTGCCGGAACAGAGACTTCTGTCCCCCGAATTGGAGTTTCGCAATGTGGCGGCGCCCCTGGAGTCTTTCTCGTACCGTGGTTTTTCCGTATCGAGGTTTTAGGTCAGGGACCTTTAAATAGGCGAAGAGGCGGAGTCGGAGGGTCAACGAGGCGACGACACCATAAGGCGGCGCGGCCAGGGCCTGGGCCGCGCCGGCCTATCATCTGGGGCCCTCGTGGCCCCCTCCGGCGACTCTCGGGTGTTCGGAAGCTTCGTGGAAAAATAGGATGCTTGGGTCTTGATTTCGTCCGATTCCGAGAATATTTCCTTACTAGGATTTCCGGAACCAAAAACAGCAGAAAACGAGAAGCGGCCCTTCGGCATCTCGTCAATAGGTTAGTTCCAGAAAACGCATAAATATGACATAAAGTATGCATAAAACATGTAGATATCATCAATAATGTGGCATGGAACATAAGAAATTATCGATACGTCGGAGACGTATCAATGCACACAACCAAAAAACAAAGAAGAATTACAAAAAAGAAAAGTCCCACTATAGTGATATATTCCTTCTAACAGCTAACCAAACACCATCAAGACAACACAAGAAATCTATCTTCTCCAAAAGCGACGCCTCCAAGAATGGAATGGGGAACAAGCATCGTCGTTGCCCTGATCATAGATCATAGGTTTTCACCTTGGAGAAGGCCCGCTCTCTCAAAAACAATGACTTCAACAAGGTCATTGACATGCACAACCAATAAAGGCCAGACCTTGGGTTTTCATCCTGAAGATTAGACATCCTATGCTACCGCCCCCACTTGCCGATGCTCCAGATCCAAGAGACAAAACACGAAAAAAACAAGATCAAATCAACCACAAACAACTAGGGTTTCCAAAAGGAACACTATGAAAGGGGCCCTCAAGCAAATGAGGGGGAAATGTAAATCGCTTTCTGTGAAGATGTAGATCGGGGTCTTCTCATTCGATTCTCCAAAGATCAAGAGCTTTGGATGGTTGTAGGAGGAGATCAAGTGAATCTTGTGTTTCTTGTGGCTCAACAATGATGGATAAACTTTGAGGGAGTGAGCAACCTAAGCTTGGGGAAGAAGGGGGTATTTATACCCCCCCTCCCCCACCAATTCGAGACGTTGCAGAAAGTAGGTTCAGCAGTTCTGGTGTAAGTTGGGGCTGGAATGCCACCCCCACCCTCGGAATTTCCGGCCCCTCGACTGAAATTTTCGGCCAAATTTCCAGGGGGGTATACTAAGAGCCCAGACCTTAAGTCCTTAGCTGAATTTTGGGGCCGGAAATTCTGAGAATTTTCGGCAAGTAAATTCCTATTTTTCTTCCTTTCTTCTTCCTTTCTTTTTTCCTTTTGAACAAATGATTCTTCCCTTTTAATTCTTCTCATTACAAACACAATATAGATCATATCTGCACACTAAGCCACATTAGATTATCACACATGTTATCATCAAACACACAAAACCATAATTGTAGAGATATGTTCTTTCACCAACTTCTATCGGGGCTTATCCTTGCTTGCCCATGATCTTCTCCACGGACTACTTTTTACTGACGTCCTCCAACTGTACCACCCGACGCCCAACACATATCTCCTCATTGTGTGTTTTATTACTGTGTGTGAAGAGGCATGTAGACGAAAATCCATCAAATCAGATGGGTATTTCAACTTCTGTTTACTAGCTAATGTCCAGGCTTAGAGGCAAAAGTTGTTTTTATGAAGAATGTGGAACCTAAGGTCCAACCTAAGGGGCTCGAGTCCTTCTCAATTGCAGGTGTTAAAGTGAAAATATCTTGGAAAAATTATCTATCAGATACTGAAACAGCTGAGGCTGGAGAGCTTATGGCCAAGATCAAGGATCTTCGAAAAAAAAACTGACCCACACACATTTGGGCTTCAAATTATGTGAGTCTTACTTAGACGTCGCATTCAACCCCTTCAGGAGAGGGTCCATGTCATGGTATCGGGTGCTTCAGACCCATCGCGAGTGTGGAATAAGGACCCTTCTTCCAGAGAGCTCAGAAGTAGCTTGTTTCTCTAACATACTCAAATACTATAGATACTTTTGACAACAACCTTCAAATTGTCCCTTATTGTTTGTAACGAACTTCTAGAGGTGAAATAACAACATTTCCTCGACTTCTTTGTTTTGCCTTAGTTTACTTTACTCTTGTAATTTGTCTTTCCTCTTTTAGGGTAGTAAAATCCTCAAAAAGTTTCCCATACTTCCTAAAGCCTTCGAGTCAACGCCAAAAGACATCTAAGTTTTGCTAGAAAATGTCAAAGATGACGAGTATTTCTCGGATAAAATCCCCTCCTCCAGCTGACACCAAGCATGAGGACGAGGTTTCTAGTTCAAAGAAATGGAAGCGAGGTGAGGGGGACTCAAAGAGTCGGGCGACTCATCTTTCTCAGGCCCTCCTTCACAAAAAGAAAGAGTTGAACTCCAAGATGCCTCTGTTGTGGAGCCCCTTGACTTTATGCCTCCTCCCACGAAGAAGATGACAGACCTCAAGAATCCGATTCTTGTCGATAATTCGTAAGTTTATATGTATATGTGCACAACGGCGGGCCCATGATTTTGAGAGTCTGTATTCAAATTTTGAAAGGGGTTCAAAAAAAATTTGCTCTTCAAAGCCAAGTTTTGGCATGCATACTACGGAACAGTTTGAGCCTCCAAAGCCAAGTTTTTGCTTCATATAGTTCTATAACAGTAAGATATTGCACTGAATTTCCAGCTAATTCAATCGGAATTGAACAGAAGGTGGCCTGAATTTGTACTGTGCCTAACAGATGGTTAAGAATTTGAGATAATTCAAGGTATCTGCAGCTGCGCGGTCAAAAAAGAGAACCAAATTCTATCGTTCTGGTCAATCTGCTAACTATCCAGGCGACAAACAGTTTCAGGGTTCAATCTATGAGTGATTTAGCGGTGCAAAAACAATGCCAGACGCAACATGTTCAATGGATCACCTTGGAAGTCGAGCAGACTGCAGTAGCGCGTGGAGTCGTGGAGATGATGAGCGGTGGAGCTCGGAGGTACGAACGCATCGTGGTGCTGATTCCTTCGTCGCCTGGTCGCCGCCGTCTAGGGTTCATTCGACTGAGAGCTCGTTGGGGAATCAGGGGCTATCGGAAAGTGGAACTTACGCGAGATGATTTAGGGTCTGTTTGGTTTATTGCCCATGTTAGCCCCACCAAAAAATTGGTTGCCTATTGTATTTTGGTCCATGTTTGGTTTGTTACCAAAATTTTGGCTGCCAATGAGTGTCCCACTATTTGTCTCACAGAATCTTACCAAATAATTGGTCAAGTGTGGGTCAAGAATTCCTTGGCCAAAAAATTGGCAAGCCAATTCTTACCAACATTTGGCAGGGCAAGGTAGGGCACAAACCAAATATACCCTTAGTTTTCGAAGTCTGGGCTGCGCGTGCCCTATGGGCGTGGCCGCATGGGCCAAACTTAGTTGGGCCACGAATCCCACGATGGAGAAGTTGGATTACTTCTCGCTTACAACGAGTATACTCTGTGCTATGTCGCTTATTCTTTTCTTTTTTTTACATACATATACCCACTATGAACTATATGTACGTAGTTTTTTGTCAAAAAATTTGGGTATGCATTTGATACCCTTGAATTGAACTGGGCCCGCCCCTGTATGTGCATCACTCTTCTGTATGTCTTATGAGTTGTCGAGGATTTTTGACCAAAATCCTTCTTTTTGCAGAGATTCTAAGGATGAATCAATCTAGACTCTCCAAGTGAAACTAAATGCCTTAAAGGCTTCAGCTCCTAAAGAACAAGCTTTTGAGTCGACAAGGACAAAAGGTGAAACCAGCGTTGTCAATGATTTAGCACCTGCGAAGCCAAAAGAAACTGCTCCATCTTCCTCCAAGGGTTCACCATTGCCGCTTCGTGGCATCCATACCCAACTAGCCCCCAAGGCCGAGGCTACACTTATTTGTTGTAAAGTACATCAATGTGTTGCATATGTCTCATCTATTTGCCTCGCTAGCTAGTGGTGATGTTCTGGCGTGCAAATACACCGTCAATATCCATGACTATACAATGGGGTACTATCTTGCCGACAACATATATCCGCTGTGCTCAACATTCGTGAAGACCATCTCGGAACTAAAGAACCAAATGGAAGCTGAATTTGCAAAGGCACACGAGTTAGGCCAGAAAGACAGCGAGAGAGCTTTCAGTGTTTTGCAAGCTAGATTTCAATAGTTCAAGATCCCGGTCGGTTTGGGATAAATAAATCCTCAACGACGTCATGACCTTTGTGTGATTCTTATAATCATCGAGGATGAGAGGGATTTCGATTTGGAGTTCTTCTTTGACAATGTTGGTACCCGTGTGAAACCAACAAGAAACCTGGTCGAATTTAAGCTTTTCTTGAGTCATGCCGTCACATTGAGAACTCTGAAACCCACGATTAACTCTAAACCCTAAACCCACGATTAACTCCAGCTTGGTCACATTCAACACCATTGGCAGATGCATGCAGATGCATGGTCGATAGTGCGCCCCTTCTATTTATTTCATTTCATATCCATTCATGTGTGATCTGAACCATTATTTGTATTCCAAAACTTTCCTTACTTATTTAATTATTTGAATTTGAACTATTGATGTAATTTGGATTATTGCTGTAATGTGTGATGTTTAAAATATTAAAATTTTAGTTTATATTGCCATCATATTTGCATTTGTCACACATACATGCAAAAATGTTGCATACGCGATTTAAGGGATGAAAATGTGTGGCGCAAAGTAGACCCCATAAAAAGAGACATTAAAACTTGGAAAATGCTTTGTATCAGTCGGAGGCTCCAACGATCGCTGCCTCCGGGTCGCGCGACGTCCGCTTCCCTCCATCGCTTGGTCCTCGTGAAGCCACGTCACCGGCAGTTGGAAAGACAGATTTGGCTGGGACCCACTATTCCCTTTCTCTTTCCCGAATCATCTTCTTCCCCAATTTCTCACGGGGATCTCTGCCTCAGGCACATCCGTCGGCCCTCCTCTCCGGTGATCACTGGCGCGCCGCCCCCTAGTCCTCGTCGTCGGCCGCCTCCCCGGAGCTCCCTCTCCCTCGCCTCACCCCATGCCGAGCTCCACCTCCTCGGCGCGAGACCACCGCCTCCCTAGCAGCTCTAGCCCCCACGCCGCCCCCATCATCGAGCTCCCCCTCGCCGAGACCCTCCTCGCCTGAGCGAGACCGCCGCCTCCCTGACCTCCTCCATCGGCCTCGTCGCCGGCCATCCCTACCGAGCGCCACTAGCCGATACTCACGGTGGTGTTGCCACGTGCCCTGCAGGGGTCGCTGCGACCTTCACCGCGCCGCCGTGTGCCCCGAGGGGTGCGCCTCTGACCTCCACCGCGCGGGCCACGGCCAATCCGGAGATCCACCGCAACTATGCCCTGCAGCACCTCCTCCACCAAATCGGAATCGTGGCCGTCGGAGGTGCCGACAAGCGAGATCATGCACTGCTGCAAGTGGGAAGAAGCGATGCTCCGAGGGGCATTCCGCAATGCTACAAATGAATCCCAGTGTTGCTACATGGGGTGTGCGGCGGTGCTACGACGGAACACTGTCGGTACTACTAGGGAATCCGACGGTGCTGCATAGGAACTCCGGCTGTGCTACAACGGGTGTATGGGGGTGCTACCGTGCTACCATCATTGAGGCGATGATGTTGCAATAGATTGGTGACGTTGCTACAAATGAAGAGACTGAGTGCTACCAACGAAGAGCCCGGGTGGTACCATCGATTAACGTTGGTGCTACAAGGAGCAAGCGGTTACGTCGCAAGGGTCTCACCGGAGACCTCGTAAAAAAAGTAGTTGTGATGCTACAATATTATAAAACTTTTGCTTCAATTGTTTTTCGGTTTTGCTACCTTAGTATAATTGTTTTGCTGCAAGGTCTCCGGCGAGGTACCGGCGAGTCTCCGACGAAGTCTCCGGCGAGTTTGGATTTTGCTACAATAGCACAAAACTTTTGCTACAATGTCTCCGGCGAGGTCTCCGGCGAAGTCTCCAGCGAGCTCCTCGTGTCTTTTTCTTTTTTTAGGCGAATCGTTTTTATGCTTCAATGAAGCAAAAGCGGGATATTTTTTTGCTGCGATGAAGCATCGTCAGGATTTTGGCTGAATGTGGACAAGTGTCGACCAGGGAAGCAGGAGGCTGGAATTTTTTAGGCGAATCATTTTTGTGCTTCAATAAAGCAAAAGCGGGATATTTTTTGCTGCGACGAAGCATCGTCAGGATTTTGGCTGAAAGTGGACACGTGTCGATCAGGGAAGCAGGAGGCTGGAAGGAGTTTATCCTCCGGAGGATTCTCAGCAGTGTCCTTAAAACTTCTACCATCTCCTTATGCACCACGTATTTTCAACCCTTAAATCGCCTTCACCGTGCCCTTCATCCGCGTTTTTAAGGGCCACGGGATAAGGTGTTCTGCCTAGAGTTGCTCTTGGAACTAACCAAGGAATATGGACCAGCTGATGTATGAAACTGGAAAACACAATTAATAAGGCAAAAGACAAGAGGAATACAGACTTCTAAACACAAATGAATTTCACAAGTTGCATTCATGTTCTGCAACAATCCTAGGATGCCCATTGACGTGCAAATCCAATATACACAAGACCTCAAAAAAATTAAGCATGAAGAAATTATCAAACAATATACATGACATGCTCAATGACAAGCTGAAGAAAAGAAAAAGACGTCTACTCCAGAAAATAGAAATTCCACCATACTTTGAGCGATTCAACTTTCCATGAAGCACACACCTCACTATTCACAGGACTGCAAGAAGGAAGTAAATAACAAAATGCACAACAGATCAATCTTGGATGGGTACTTCGTTTGAAGTGACCATAGGGGCAGTCGGATCAAGTACTGTCACATCTTCAACACTTTGTTCAGCAGCCAGCTCTTCCAGGACAGAAGGTTCTGCAGGGGGATTTCGACTTGGTTATCTTGCAACTGCTCTACCTTTGGTTTTGATACTTTAGGTTTTGTATTCGAGGTTTTCTGCTTTGTAGTGAGGGGTCTTGTTTCAGCCTTTGCAGTGGCAGATGCTGGGGGAGGAGCTTTTGTGACCAATCTCTGGACAGGTTTCCTAGCAGCAACCCGAGGTTTGTTGTTTTCCACACCTTTGTTTACCTTGCCCGGATTAGTTGTGCTTCGTGGGCTCTCACAGGAGACAGAGCCATCTACAGAAGCAGCAGCAGCTGGACTGGCTGGCTTGTGCCGGCCAAGCTTTGGTGACCTAGCACGTGTTGGTGCAATCTGCAAAACGCCACAAGTTTATTTCAGCATGCCATGTTTACTAATGTAGCACAGCAAAATATTTACAGAATCAGGACATGACCGGAACACTTTGAACATCCTACACAGACGAGCAGATATACACTATAGCACACAGGAAAATTACTTGAACATCAACAAATAAGGAGCTTAATCTTAGTTTGTAGATCCATTACATAAATTGGAGGTGTCATTAGACCCTGAAATATGTATGACTCATGATCGTATCATAAACCTAATCACCTAAATTAGCAACAAAACTATTGATCCATTATTCACTTGGCAGATAAACCAAGAGACCTGCAGGCTATTCGTGATGCAGCAAAGATTTTATAAATTAATCTTTGAATGCGTTAGGTCCTGTCTAAGCTAGTAAACATTCACAGGTACTCTTGGCATGGGTATAAAGGTAATGTTGTGTTGAAATTTGAAAATGAGCAAGTACGACATAGAAAGCAAAGCAAACAAAATGAGCTATGTTAAGAAGCCCTCCTGAAATACCAATGAAGTTATTTTCATAATAGGGAGTACCGGCAAGCATACCTATTGCGAGTACTATACCTTAAATTATGCATTTTAACGTTGATGTTTTGTCCATGCAGATAATGCATCATTACATTATGCATTTTGTGTAAGCTTCTAACAAATTAGGTGTCTTAACAGGACACTCACTGAATAAAATGTATTCTACAACACAGAACTTAGTTGGAAGTAAAGCACACTCGAATTTGCGAAGAAGCGTCACACCTGAATTTACTTGCTAAAGCACCGGATTACAACACAGATATGGCAACAAACAGAACATGTTCTCGAATGTACAGTGCACTATGGACTACAATACATCTGGTTTACTGGATGTTTTAACATTTATTCGCATACTCATTTCAATGCTGCACCCAGAACACTTATATGTGATGCAGTAAATATTCTTTATTAACATTTGAAGTTCAATGATGAGCGCAGATAGATACTCCACCCGTTAGGGATTATAAGGCCCGAGATCTTTTTGAAAATGTTAGGAATTATAAGGCTCATCTCATTTATTAGCCTTTCTCATCCAATGCATGTCCTTCTTTTTCTCTCTTCTTCCATGCATGCAAAACTATTGGTCCATGCACTAATTAATGGGAGAGGTAATGAGCTTTCTTGGTCTTAGCAAATTGGCCCTCAGGCCTTATAATCCCTAACAGAGGGAGTATGTGTTAGGTCCTATCTACGAGCTAGTAACATTCAGACGAAATGGCATGGGTGTACTAATGTTTTATCAATATTTAAAAATGAGTAACCAGTGAAAATGAATATAGCTATATGAAGAAGCCCTCTGAGAATGGTTAACTAGTGAAGTTATTTTCAGATTAGGGAGTACGGGCAAGCATACCAAAAATGAATACAGCTACATGAAGAATCCCTCCGGAAATGGTTAACCAAGTATACCTAAAATCATGTATTTTAACTTTAAGCAAGCCTGTGCAGATAATGCCCATAAAATTATGTATTTTGAGTAAGCTTCTAACAAGTTATGCATCTTAACAGGAGCACTCACTACATAAAATATATTCTACATCACAGATATTGGTTTGAATTAAATCACACTCAAATTTGCTACCCAAGCATCGCGCCTGAATTTTAACAAGCATGGCAGCAAAAGGAACATGTTCTCGAATATATCAGTGCATTGTATGGAATACATCTACTTTACTGGATCCCTAAACATTTATTCACATATACATCTTCTCAAACAAGTAAAAAAATAGCACGTCGCAAATGGGAAGACAAAAACATAGTCTAGTTACATTCTGCTATGCTATCATCTCGTAACCCACGGCTAGCTATGCGAGATTTCTTGTCAAGTATTCATATATTCACCTTCTATAACCACCATAAGCATTTTGCAATGAACATCTAACAAAAAATTGGAACTGCAGACCAGAGACAAGCAGTTGGTAATACCTCTTCATTATTCTAGCAAAAACATTAGAATCATAAGACTACTCACAACAAACGTCAAACTTATCAAACCATATGTGCTTGGTGCTTTGAAATAGAGAAATCAGATGCAGTTGGACCATATGAGACTATTAACATGGAATAGATAAGAAACATCAGCATTTAACGTAAATTGACATAAGTACCTTTTTCAACTCAACTTTAGGAGGCTGCTCCTTGTAGAAGCTTGGCATAGGTGCTGCTTTAAATGTCAGGCTCTTCCTAAGCCGTTTAATCTCGGCCTCTTGGCTCTCCTGAGTAATGAACCAATTCTTAGAATCAAATCATACAGGTGTTCAAAAGATTTGACATAAACAATACGAAAGCAGCTCTCACCTTAGATTTTTCCTGCAAATTCGTTTGTTCAAGCTCCTTGGCATGAACTTTCTCTTCAAGCTTCTTTAAGAACTGAAAGTAAGACATGAATGCATGCTTAGAGAAAATACAAACAGGCATGCAACTATTTATCAACACAATGGCTCTGTTAGTTGATAACCTCTTTACGCTTCTCAGCACGCTCCTCCAAGCGGAAACTAAAACCAGAGGCAGCAGCATTCTTGCGTTGAGTATTGGTACTCCTGAAACGGAACGCCGAATGACAGCATTCTGTGTTAACATCATAGCACAAAATAACTGACAAGCAATTATATGAACACAAAAGAAGGCTTTACGATGTAGTGGAGTGCACATCATCCTCCAATTTTGCTGGAAGCGACTCCCTGTAAGGTTTAGTAGTGTTCTCATTTGACCTGTTAAGGAATGTCACAAACATTTCAGCGTAAGAAAACAACAAGACCTGATTAAAAAAATGCCTTTATGCCACTGATCAGTTAGTCCAACACTGCAGTGGATTAAAGCCTTGATTACTGGGTACAGATTAAGCAATGACCGAAATTGCAAATCCAAATGCAAGAAAGAAAGAAAAAGATGACCTATAATGTGGGTTTGCAGTAAGAGAACTTACTCTTGGACTTCAGAAGAAGCATCATTTGGAGTTGAGTCCACCGATTCAGGCTTCACTGGCTATGCCAAAGGAAAAAATGAAACCAAGTTCAGTACAATGCATCTAAAATGTACAGACTTTGGTTACCCAGTAAGTAAGTGAGACGGGTGCGTACCATGGATCGACGAGCAGGATGCATCTTAGCCAAATTCGCCTTCTTTTCGGTGCCCCGTCCTGGAATATCATCCCAATTCTGTAATAAGTAACCCTAACAGCAACCTTCTGTCAGAACCAAGATGATAACAAGCCGAAAACGAACCAGTCGCTGCTGCAGATCCATTGGGCACGGCACCCTTCCCCTCCGGCTTGGCTTGCTTTGGCGTCGCCGTCACGGTGGCAGCCTTCTTGGCACCGGCCGTCGCTCTGGCAGGGAAGGAGGCGCTCTGCGACAGGCCGGGCTTCTTCCCCCGCGGGGCCGCCGCCGCCACCTTGCCGTTCTGTACCTTGGCTTGAATTCCCTTCTTCTTCCCGGTGGCATCCTTGGATCCAGCCTTGTGCGCACAAGAATAGACAACGTTAGCCGGCAGCAATGCAGCAGCACGCACGCACCACCAAACAGCGCGACAGAGGATTTACCTTGGTAGACGCCATGGCCGGCTCCTCGGGAGTTGGCACAGCGGTGGCAGATCCAACCGCCACCTCCCCGCCAGTGAGATCCTCCTGATGATCACCTCCGTCCGTTGCGACCGCCTCGACGGCGCCATCCTGGTCGCCGGCCTTGACGACGACGTAGTCCTCCCCTCCAAGCCCATTCGGCACGGCGGCCGCCGCCTCAGCCGCGCCCTCGTCGTGGTCGCCCTCCATCCCCGCGTCCCAGATCCGCGGCAAGATCCGGCCCGGATCACGGCCGCAGGATCCGGCGGTGCCGCTGGTATGGAAGTGGAAGAGGCGGCGGGGTCAGTGGCGGAGCGGGGATGGCATCGCGGCAGGGCGCGCGGACGGGCCCAGGAACAGTGGCGAGCGGGCGGGCGGGCGGAGAGGAGGAGCAGGGGAGGGCAACCACCCACCCAACCACTGCTCGCTGCTGCTGCTGCTGCTGCTGGTGTGGCTACGAGAGGGAGAGGAGGCGCGGGCGGGGGCAGTAGTACTAGTGTAGAGAGGAGGGAGCGTCCGGGGGCGAGTTGGTGTAGTGAGGGAGGCTGGACTCGCACTCGGAGGAGACGGACGGCGAGACGAGACGACGTGTACCTTCCACCCCGGTGACTGTGCAGCACACACACGACTGCACGTACACGCCGCGGTTGCTGCCGTTTCCTTCTGGACGGTTTTGTCCCTCCTTGGGTTACGCAACTGTCCTACAGCTATCAAGGTGTTGGGGATTTGGAAGGATGTGAGGGCATCTCCAACGCGGGTACGCAAATGGTAAAACGGATACCGCGTGCGTCACTTTGGGTAAAACCGCATCCCAACGCGTGCGACCGAAATGCAAAACGGACTGTCCGTGTGGTCCGGCACGACCCAAAGCTGGCTTAAATTTGGGAGGCTTTTGCGTCCTCCCGGACGACTTCGTGCGGCTCTGGACATCCGTTTATGTCCGCCCGACCCCACATCTTCTCTCTCCTCTGTTTTCTTTCTCCCATGGAGATGGCCGAAATAGCCACCGGATTTTGACCGGCCCGACCAACCGCCGCCGTTGCACACGCCGGCCGCACCCCGCGCCGACTACTCACTTTTTTTCATCCATGCCGGAAGTTGCTGCTTCCAAAAGAGCTCCGGCGACAAACCTCGTCGACGGCGTGGGCACGGGCGCCGGCCGCGCGAGCCATGGGCGTGGGCGGAGCTCGCCGCGAGCACGGGCGCGGGAACGGACGCCGGCCGCGCAAGCCACGCCGCCGTGGGCGGAGCTCGCCGCGACGGAGTGCGGGCACGGACGGGGACGGGCCGGGCTCGCGTGGACGGCCACGGCCGGGCATAGGCGGGGCTCGCCGCGTCGGCCACGGGCGGGGCGGCGCTCGCCGGGCGGGGCGGAGCCGGCCGCGGCGGGCACGGACGGCGCTCGCCGCGACCGGCGCGCGCACGGGCGAGGCGGAGGTCGCCGGGCGGGCGCGGGCGTGGGCGGGCGGGCGGGGCGTAGGTCGCTGTGGCGGGCGCGGGCGTGGGCGGGCGGAGGTCGCCGGGGCGGGCACGGGCGGGGCTCGCCGCGCGGCCACGGCGGGGGCGGCGCCGCCGCGACGGGCGTGGGCGGGGGCGGGCGGCGTGGGCGGGCGGGCGGAGGTCGCCGGGCGGGCACGGGCGGGGCTCGCCGCCGGCCACGGGCGGGGACCGGAGCTCGCCGCGACGGGCGTGGGCGGGCGGAGGTCGCCCGGGCGGGCGCGGGGTGGGCGAGGCACGGGCGAGGGCGGCGCTCGCCGCGACGGGCGTGGGCGCGGCGGAGGTCGCCGGCGGCGGCGCGGGCGTGGGCGGGGCGGAGGTCGCCGGGCGGGCACGGGCGTGGGCGGGGCGGGTGCGGGCGGGGCGGAGGTCGCCGAGGCGGGCGCCGGCGTGGGCGGGGCTTGCCGCGCCGGCCACGGCGCGGGCGGGGAGCGGGCGTGGACAGGCCGGGGCGCGGCGGGGGTGGGGCGAGCCGGGGGCGGCGCGGGCGTGGGCTGGGCGGAGCTGGCCGCCGGCGTGGTGCTCGTCCAGACCGTGCACGTCGAGCTGCGCGCTGGCGCCGAGCTCGCCGGGGACTGCAACCAGTACTAGGAGGAAAGAGGAGAAGAAACAGTGATTTGGGTCCTGTGATTTGGGTCCTGTGCGTTGGGGAATAAAAAAACCCACGGACGTCCTCGTCTGTCCGTGTCTTCGGAGGCCGACCCAAACAGCCAAAATCGGACGCGAAAACGTGTCCGTTTGGGTCGTAGCGTTGGAGATGCCCTGAATGCCGCAAACCGCAGCAACTCTTTACTATTGGTGCTTGCTTGCTGTGATTTAACAAGTCATGAGGGAAAAGGAAAAAGGCCTGAGCGGGCGACCCGGGGGCGACCTCGAAACCCTAGCCGTCGGGCTCTTTCCAGCCATCCTCGCCGCCGTCGCCGCTAGATCCTGCCGCGGTGGTGGCGGCGCTCGTCTCCCGAAGGGAGCGGGCACCACGCTGGGCCCCTGAGCGGAGGAGCCTGCGTTTTGCTGGCGCGGGAAAGCTGGGGCGGCGGCCCCGGAAACCTGCTCGTCGACGGTGTTCTCTCGGGGCGGCGGCGGCAACAGTTGGTCTCGGCGGCGGTGCCTCGGCCGCTCAGGCGGTGAGGTGGCGTCGCGGTGCGTTGGGGGTGGCCCAATGGCCCGTCGTCCGGTGGCCGGTGCTGGCGCGCGGGTGGTCAGCAGCTGGCCGCGGCGTGCGACGGCGGCCTGTTCTGCGGTGAGCGGGGCTGGCCTGCGCCGACAAGGTGCAGCGACGCTGCTGGTTGTAGCAGGCGGGGTGGTTTGGCGGCGCTCGGACCCAGGTCCAGATCTGGCCCCTGCGGTTTGGCTTCAGCAGGTGGATGCCGGGGCGGCGGCCCCGGGATGGGTGGCTGCCGGCATGGTGTTGCGGTGGATGGCCATGGTCGTCGGACCTGGCTCCTTCTTGCATCTCTGCCGGTTGTTTGTGGTGGCCGTGGCCGTTGGAGCTTGAGGTGCTTCAGCATACGCGTGCCAGGGTGTTGTTCGGTGGAGATTGATGTTGGGAACCCGTGCTTGCCGCGCCCTTGGTGGTGTGTTGGAGTTCCGAGCGAAAGTTCTAGCATTGACTTTGTCCGTGCAGGCTGCGGCGGCACATTCGTCGTGTCGTCTTCCTTGTTGGAGGCGTTGGCCGTGGAGCTCCATTCATACACTTATGGGTTTCGCCTCTCCGGGAGAAATCCTAGCCCCGGTTTCTCGGGCGGGCGATGGCGTCGGCTACGTCGCGACCTTCTTGGAGGCGTCGTCTAGGAGGGCTTGTTCAGTTGCTGGCTTGTGGTTCTCTCATCGTCGGATTGGTGGATGTCGGGGCGGCGGCTCCGAGTAGAGGATGTTTGCAAGTGCCGGGCGGCGGCCTCGGAATCCACAGGCAGGTGGCATCTTCATGGGGCGAAGTTGTTGTCCTTGGTGGCTTGGGCGACGATCCGGTGTCGCTAGTGCGGCGAGATTGTCGGCCCGGTCAACGCGTCTCGCCGGAGGCGGTTCGACTTTATGTCGGGGCGGCGGC
>NC_061510.1:200489344-200590095 GCF_022539505.1 Lolium rigidum | reverse complement strand
AAGTCAAATCATCAACATTCTGCCTCTTGATCAAGTTATCTCTAGTGAGCAACTTATTATGGAACAGCAACCGGAGAAAGAAATGTATTTTTGGGGGCACTTATTTTTCCAAACACAATGAATGTCAATAGGCTTGATCCCACCAAAATTAACCACAACATGCATGGATTTCACACTATAGACCCCGTTGGCTTCCTACATCCAAGTCAAAGCATCTTTCACATTATTCAAAGTAATGGTTTGTGCAATTTGCTGAATTTCCAGCCACTGCACCATCAACCTATGGTCAAAACATCTTCTAAAGGTTACTTTCAAAGAAACCCCATCTCAAAGATCAGCAATGGTCTTATCCTGCTCATTAACTAGGAAATAAACTTCCCAGTATTGAATAGCTAGACTGCAAGACCCAAACCAATGATCTTCCCAAAATTTAATATTCCTCCCATCCCCCACTTTCCACTGATAGCCCATCTTAGCAGGTTTGGCAGCCCACATAACCCCTTTCCAGAAGGGAGAGGCACCACTAGATGAGCAAGAGAAGAAATTGGGGTTAGCAACATTATATTTGTTATCAATTATCTATTTCGATACTTTGTTCTCATTCAAGTGATATATTTTAATCCAAGAGGCTAACAAGCACATATTCATCTCTGATAAGTCAGGAATGCCTAAGACTCCATACTCTTTTTTCCTAGTGACCAAACCCTAGTTAGCTAAGTGATACTTATGATGCCCCTCATAATTGTCCCAAAGACAGTGAGCCATCTGAGAATTGATAAGGGTAATAGCCCATTTGAGGAACTTGATCACACTAAGTAAATAGGAATACTGGCTAGGAAACTTCTAACCAGCTCTAATTTAGCAGCATGGTTGAGAAGCTTCCCCCTCCAACCAGCAGCCCTTTTGAGGATTTTGTCGATAACAGGTTGTATATATTCTCTCCTAAGTTTACTGTGATGCAGGGGAACTCCTAAATATTGCATAGGAAATTCACCCAATTTACAACTCAAAGTTTGAGCAATATATTGTGCATCATTATCATCCACATTAATAGGAACTAGATCACACTTGTGGAAGTTGATCCTCATGCCAGACATATGCTCAAAACAAGCCATGATCCATTTCAAATATATGGCAGAAGACAAATTATTTTCTAGGAAAAGTAAAGTATCATCAGCATACTGCATACTAATGATAACCCCCCTCTCCCAACTCTTGCATAAGTCCGGCTAGCTGTCTATTAACAACAACTTTGGACAGGATTTTAGTGAATACATCAGCCATAAAGTTAAAAAGAATAGGGGATTTGGGATCCCCTTGCCTCACACCTCTACTAGTGAGAAAGAAATGACTATTGCAATCATTGATCCTAACACCCACAGATTCATTGTGCAAAAGCCCCTCAATGATAGACATCCATCTAGGGCTAAAACCCCTCATTCTCATGACTCTCCAAAGAAAATCTCTGTCCACCTGTCATATGCCTTCTCATAATCAAGCTTAAAAATAAACCACACCGACCATTGTGCACTGCATTATGAATAACTTCATGTGCAGAGACAACACTCTCAAGTATATACATCCCCTTATTAAATGTTGTTTGGTTAGGAGAAATAAGCTCTTCACTAACCACACCTAGCCTATTAGTGGCACACTTAGAGAAAATTTTAGAACTACAGTTGGTTAAAGCAATGGGTCTGAATTTCTGTATAGTTACACCTTCAGCCTCCTTGGGAATCAAAGTCAACAAAGAGAAATTCAGTCTAAATAGATCCAGTCTCCCTTCATTCCAATCATTCACCATAGCCATGAAATCAGCTCTAATGAGCTCCCAAAGGTGTTGATAAAAAAGGAAAGAAAAACCATCAGGACCAGGAGCACCCTCAGCATAAGAGCCAAAGATTGCTTCCTTTACCTCTTTTTCAGAAAAAGCAGCATTAAGCATATCATTATGATCTTGGGACACCATATCCTCAGGGTCCCAAAAATCATCCACTAATACAATGTCAAGGCAAGGTTCTTTGCAGAAAAGGTTTTTATAATAATTAACAACAATGTCTAACATACCTTTGTTATCTTCCACCATCCATGTATCACCTTGCAGCTGACCAATTTGCTTCTTCCTTCTCCTCTGATTTGCTACAAAATGGAAGTAAGCAGTGTTACGATCACCTTCCAAAATATATCTTTCCCTAGACCTTTGTCTGGCCTTAATCTCCTCATTTCTCCAAATATTAGTAAGCTCAACAGAAATATTCTTCATTCTAGTTTTAGAAGCAGGAGATTAACATTGAGTTTCAGAAACAATGTCAAGTAAATCATATTCAGCCACCAGCCCTTGTTTAAGCTTCCTATGGGAAGATTCAATGTTGGCTGATCAACCTTTCAAACCTTTTCTAGTTTTCCTCATTTTAAATTTCCATCTATCAATAGAGTTTTGAAGATGACAAGGGGTTTTCCAAAATTTGGCTACCACTTGCTCAAAACCCTCAATCTTAAGCCACCACTTTTCAAATCTGAATTGTTTATCATGAGGAATTTTCAAAGCATCAGTATCCCCAATAAGAGGGGTATGATCACTACCAACTCTAGATTTTGATGATAAACTACTAGCAGGGAATAAAGAGTCCCAACAAGTAGAAACAAAAACTCTATCTAGCAAGGCCATGACTAGATTATCCTGGTTGTTAGCCCAAGAGAATTGCCTACTAGGATTTGAGTTCCATAAGATTGAATTTGCTAATCCAGTCATTAAACAAATTGGCCCAGTGTTGATTTATATTACTAGTGTTCTTTTCACATCTTTCTCTAATGAGATTGAAGTCACCACCAATTAAGGTAGGACCATTCCAACAAGCATATACATTATGTAACTCATTGATAAAATCTAATTTATGTTCCACATATGCAGAGCCATAAACAGCAATGCCTCTCCATACAACATTATTTTTTTGGCTTTTATTTGCTCAGAGACACAGTAAGTAAAGATATCCCACTTAACTATGTCAAACAAGTCAAGGCTAATGCCAACAAGGATACCACCAGCAGTTTTAACAGCTGGCAACCAGTTCCAAGAGAATTTCCCTCTGGGATCTAGTTGGTGCAACTGTAAACTAGAGAAATCCTCTTTTTTTGACTCAGAGAAACAATGATATCAGGGCATATCTCTCTATTGAGATCATGCACTCTAGTAAGCTTATCAGGCCTATTTAAGCCTCTAGGGTTCCAAATTAGGGCTACCACCATTTTTAAATATTAGCTTTCTTCTCCCCTTTTTCCTACTATAGACTAGTGTCCATGGTTCATCCTCATCAGGTACATCACTAGTGTGATCATCCTGGTCAGATAAAACCCCATTCTCATCCTCCAATCCCACCCTTAATTCTTCCACAGATAGACTTATGTCAATATGAAGAAAACTGGCACGGTTAGAGGTATGAAAATATTTAAGTCTTTTTGTTTCAACATCTTTAATCTTATTAATGACAGAATCAACATTCAGATTTTTATGTCCCAGGCTAATGCCAGCATATTTTGCTTGATCAAATAACACTTGATTATCAAGAGCAGCAAAAGAATTGGAAAAACCACAAATCTTGTTACCTTTAGGAATTTCCAAGTTTTTTTCCTTCTTAAGATCTTGAGCTTTTTTCAATTGCAGTCTTGCCATCTCTTAGAATCCTAGAGCTCATCCTTGTAGCTTGGACATGCCACCATTGCTTCTTCTCCTTTCGGGCATGGGAGGGTCAGGTTTATCAGAGACCATTTCATCACTCTTCTTCTTTGCACCCTCAGCTTCTTCATCACTTTCAGCATCAAAATGTTGGAGGAGGCTCTTCCCAATGTTCTCTTCAGCATTCCTCATCACCAAAGCAGAGATATGTGGCTCTACTCCAAACACCTTGTCTTGTACACTTGCCTCCAAGCTCTGTTGGGCAACAGACCTAGAGACATTCTTCCCACCTTGAGGAGGGATGGAAGGATCAGTCTCCATCCTGCTATTGCTCCCATCAGTCTTGCTTTTATCAAGAGCCTTGAAGTCATCACCAAGCTCAACATCCTCATCAATCTTGTCCCCCTCATTACTGTGACCAGGGTCTTCATCATCATCCTCATCAACATCAATAGCTTCCCCTTCAACCTCCACAATGAAGTCAATCAGGAAGAAGCATTTTTCCATTTCAAAAAGCTTGTTGGATAGGATTTTGGACTTGTCCCTCACAGCCACCTTGACTCTTACTTCTTTTTAGAAACTTCTTAAGATGCCATGCCAATCAATGTTGACAAGCACACCTAAGGTAGTAGAGACTTGGAAAATTGTCTTCCAGGTCAACCACTTGGCAAGGATGCCAAATATCTTGACCCAAACCTCTTGGAATTCCTCAAAAGGTTCAGCTTCACCTTCCCAGTTCACAAAATATATCACCACTCCTTCTTTCTTGAGATTAATGGAAGGATATTCCACTAATTCCTTGATTCTCTTGCTAGGGGGAAATCTCACCAAGAACCTCTTGGGACCAAGTTGTCTGATTTTCCAAAACCAATTCACCTTCCACATGTCATTAAAACTTTTCTCAAGCTCAATAGATATTTCACCTTCCTTGACCACCACTACCCCCACATTGTCCATGTTAAGCCACTGAACTGCTTCTGGTCCTTCCACCTCCACATGAAAGAAATCCAGTCTAGGATTAACACTTCCCCAATACTGAGCATTAGGCAAGAGAGAATACCACATCAGGCAGATATCCATGTGATGTCCAGTATTACTGCAAATGAAGCACCTTTTGATTCTGGTGCAGAGACCCACATAATGGCCAAGTTCTCCACAGTTATAATCGGTGACATTCTTGAATTTAGGGTCCATCACAGGCCCAGGACCACTAGCTACTGCCAACTGCAAGTTGTTCCCATTTTTATCACCACTAGTCTTAGATCCATCAGAAGCAGACCCTTTCTGATACTTCTTCTTGCTCTTGCTACCACCAGAGTTTTGTTGTTGTTGTGCAGGATTCAAACTAGCACTGCTACCCTGACTATTAGGTTGAGGAAGACTGGGAGTAACACCCTGGGCAGCATCATCATAGGGTTGAAACCAGCAGGGGGATTTGTTGATTTCCAAAAAACAGTGACCACTGGCTCATCGGCATATTCCACATGTGGGGCTGCATCATGGGAAACATACCTTGTCCAGCCGCCCCCATTTGCTGCATCATAGGTTGGGGGAACTCGGATTTGACCAACACTGGATCAGGAGTGGCGCCACGGGAGGTTGCAGTCGATCTAGCTGTCGTGGCAGCCGCTGGAGGAGCACGGCCACCACCTGCACCACGGCCACCACCAGCTCCACTGAATCTCCCTGAGCCTCGACCCCCACCCTCCATCTTGACCACCTCCGCAAAGGATCTTCTCTCTCTTACGCTCCCCACAGTTCTGCAAACCTAATTACCGTGGGTTTGGGGAGGAAACCAGTGCGACCCGGGTGGCAATCCGCCAGAGAGAAGGATCTCGCCTGGACCAACTCCTTCCTGACCCAGACGAGTGTCTGAGATCCAGGAGGAGCCCTAGATCCGATCAGGCGATGTTTGTCTGAGACGGGCGGAGCAGCCATCTCTATATCCAACTAGGGAAACGTACTTCTGAAACCCGCCATCCTAGAGAGGCCATCAACGGCTCGATTGCGATCAGGCGGATCCAATCGATGGCCCCCCATGGCCGCTAACACAGAGCGGCTGCACGGTGGGGCCCTCCTCTGGGGACTCCTCCTCGTCTCCATCTCCCTCTCCGGCGAGAAGCTTCTCGGCGGGGATGGATTTCCCCGGCGAATCCTCTCCACTCGCCGCCGGAGATCCACATCACGTAGAGGACCAAACGCACTCTCAGCCCACACCCCATCATCACCAGGCCGGAGCAACGGAGATGGCCTCTGCGGCGAGCTCAGAGTCGAAGCCCTCACGGCGTCCAATTCTCCAGATCTTCCAAGCCTTGTTCCGCGATTACACGCATCGGGTCTTCGAGATCCTTGAGCTTGATCATCGCCAGCGCTGCAGCCACTTGCTCCTCGATCCCTTGCCCGGAGATCTGAGGCCTCCACCCCTTCGCCATCTGCTCGATCGCCCATGGCGACACGAGACTGATTTGGAGAATGAGTAGCTTCCGCCGCAACAGCGCATGCCTTCGCCCCTTCGCGATCTTCACCTTCTCCTCCCTCCGCTCCCTCTCCTCCCCCATCTTCACCTCTTCTGCGAACGAAGGGAAGCCGAGCGTCCACTTCGGGATGGACATGCTCCTCGGATGGCCGCACCGACGAATACCAGCGGCGGCGGGAGGTTGGAGCAGGGAAGGGGACGGCGGTGGCGCGGAATCGCCTGAGAATCGCCAGCGTCGCCTGGGTGGGTGGGTTTGTCCTAAGCTGCTAGTTCTCGCCAAATTTCCATCCGTTGTAAATGTGCTTGCATGGCTAAGCTGTTACGACACTCCAAGTTAGTCATTGTCCATAAACAATGCATCTAAGATGTTCCATATCATGGTGGGTAGGCTTATGCGGAGTTTTCTTCAAAGTAGTAAAAAGATAGGGTTTCATAGTCTTAGCCTTTAGCATAGCTGAAATTTTGGGGTCATTGGGGAAAATGCAATTATCCGGTTAGCATCGTATTGTAACCTTTGTTTTGATTGAAACCATTGTAAGAAAAAATATTTTAGAATGAATACATTGCTATTGTTTTATTGGTTTGACTTGCTATATATCTATCTTTTGGTTCGCTGATCTCACAAAAATCCTATACCGAAGTAGTAAATTCATTTTCCATTATCTCTTATTTGTCCACTAAAAATGCACATCACTGTTCTTAAGAGTTCAACACAATAATATCCCGCAGCGCGGGGTATCATCTAGTTTATAATTTTTTGTGGCCAAATGGCCTATTTCTCAAAGAAATAGACCGCACAAATGGCCTACTTTCCAAAGAAATAGACCATATCTGGGCCACGTTGGCAAGATAGGTGGTCGCAGCGTCGGGTGCAGCACGCGACCCAAACGGTCGGCGCATGCCGGCCACTGTCCGCGCGCCCACCTAAACGGACGCGGACGCACCAATTTGGGTCGCCCCATTGGAGATGGCCTTAGAGCATCAAAAGTCTAACCCTTAAAACGCAAATACGGGTCAAGAAAAATGAGTTTTGAGGGCCAAAAACAGTGTGCGCAGATTAGTGCCCTAAAAAATAACCCGTATAAGGGAATCGGGACATCGTTTATCAGCCGGTCACCAGCAGACGCCGATGTTCGCCGTCGATATAGGCCATGTAACATCTCAATTTTTAAAACAAAGAGAAAATGAATTTCCCTTTTTTCTAAAATTTGGAACCAACAAAAACTTTAATTAAATTAGAGGTTGTGCATAGTGCTTATGCTTATATGTTCTGATATTGCCTTGATGCTTATGTGAAGTACTTTGAAATGCCCCTAAACCCTAAACCTTACTCTTCTTTTCAGCACCCAAGATAAAACAAATAAAAAGAAATTAAATTAAAAAGAAAAGCCTATGTGAGCAAATAGCCATATTTACAAATAATAAACTATGCCATGTTATACCTTGTTTAGATGGTTTGAAAAACCTCAACAAACCTAACCTATCCCTTACCAACTAAATCAAAGGTGAAACAAAAATAAAATAAAAATATACATAGAGGCATATGTGGCATATAGCCATAATGGCAAATCTTGACCTAAGCCCTCATACCTTACCCAAATGGTTTGAAACCATTACCAAACCCAATCTAACCCTAAATGGACCCTAAACCATGCCCAAGTGAATCAAGTGAAACAAAATAGAAGAAAAAGAAAATAAGAATATCACCTCATATGTGCTTATGGCCATTTTTGTAAATCTTTAAACTAGGCCATTTTGAATTGTGTCAATGGTTTGGAAATGTTACTAAACTAATAAGAATCACTTTTGAATCAAGAAAACCCAAATCAAGTCAAAGGAAAAATCAAATTCAAGTGACATGTGATAATGGTCACTTGTGCCATTTTTAACATCTTACCCTCTTTGAGCCCCTGTACTGAGATATTTATAAACCAAACCCTCTCAACTCTTTGCACCTCATCCAAGACCTCGTCAAGATGAACAACTTTGGTGTTGACCACCTTGACTAATTCATTCTCAATTCTTTAATCTAAGGATGCAAAGTGGTGACATTGAATCAGATTCTAGATTAGGCCATATTTGGATTTTTGAAAATCAATTCAATTTTGCATACCACCACCACCATTGTGTATCAAATAATAGTTAAATCAACTCCACCAAAAATCTTTGCAAAATTCAAAAATAATCTTCTTGCGGCCATTAACACAAACACCTTGTATGCATTGATCTACCAACTCCACACACACTAATATCCAGAGGTTTTAAACCCACACTCTCCCCTCTCTGGTCAACATTAGCTCCCTCTTTCACCCAGCAAACAAAGCCAGGCCTTGGTACCCCCTGTACCTCAGTGAATTTGACCATGCCAAGCCATGCCGTGGCATGATGCCACTCACCATGCTCACCCTCTCTCCACTCACCTCCAGCCTCACCAACTATGTCTAGGAGATGCCCCTCACTCACCAGAGCATGCATGTACCCGCCATTGACCAAGGAGAACACGACAACACCCTAGACAGCACGCACCCAGTGACGCCCAGACGCGCTAGGACGCGCCCAGACATGCCACTGGACGCGCCAGAGCACACGCTCGCCTCACCGCGTTAGCGCTCCCCTCGCTCTCTCATCTCTCCTACGCAATCACCAGGTCACCAGCTACCTCCAGGACATCCCCATTGGATCGCTCGAGCGCTGTAGCCGACGCCACCGTCGCCGTCCTCCGCCACGGGTACGCCAGTACACGACGTCGCCCGAGCCACTCCGTCCACCCCCGTCCTCGCCATGACGCGCGTTAGGTCCGCGGTGACATCGCCAACACGACGCGCCCCTTACCTGGCCCCTTCGCCGCCCGTAGCGCCATCGCCACCATGACCTGCTCCGCACCCCCACAGCACCCTCTCGCCGCTATAAAAGGAGGACCCCCGCGCCTCAGTTCTCCACACCAGCTCGCTCCTCTCCCTTCACTTGCTCTCCTCGACCCTCTTCCCCTCCACATTCTCGCCGGAGCAGCGCCAATTGCACGCCGGAGCCCCGCCAGTACCTGCAGCACCTCGTCGTCGATTGGGGCCACCTCAAGCGACGCCACCGGTACCAGGAGGCTCGCCGTCCTTGACAACCTCGCTGCGCACCTCGCTGACCATCGCCGGAGCGCCGGTGAGCTCGCCCACCCCCTAGCCTCGCCGCGCCAGTAGGCTCCTCTCGCCGGAGACGACGACGCCTCGGGTCAGTCGGATCGGGTTCTAATCGTGCGGCCTCCCTCTTCTCGTTTCGGTGTTTATGTGTAACTGACGGGCGGGACCCAGTGTTAGGCGGCCCGCTGCGTGCGTGACGCGCTAGCTGGGCCAGCCCAACTCTTTTCTCCCTTTCTGGCCCATTCTCTTTCCTGCGCAGCCCATAAATTCAAACTCAGATTTATAATTCTAAATCAAATTCAATACTGATACAAACTTCAAAATTAAAAATAGGAAGATCTACTGAGCCAAATTTCATGAACTTTATATCTTTGGAAAGCTTGTGAAAATATCTAACTAACTACACTGGTCTCATACCTAGTTTTGTTATAGAATTAATGTAGAAAAATAACAAGGTAGAGCCTTTTTAAAATTCAAACAATTATTAAATATCAACCATAAGTGATTTTGAGTTGATTCCAACTCTCATAAATCAAATTCATATTGTCAAATTGATTATGCAAAAATATGACATGGTTGCTTCATATGATCATGAGCTAGATTCAAATAATGGATATGTAGTCATTTCTAGCTCATTTAAATCATTTCAATTTTTAAATTTCAAATCTATGAGATGTAGCATCTCATTTAAATCATCTTCCCGAGTAATATGAAGTCAGGTGATGACCTTAGTTGCATGGTCTCATCATTGCTTACTTGAGGATATTAAATCAAAGTGGGATTTAAATTGCATGAGGTATAGTACCTCATTTAAATCATGTTTCTCAAATAATAAGTGTGAAGTGTTGACCTTGGTCAACATGGGTTCATACCCTGTTATTTGAGGAGATCAAGATTCAATGAGAAGAAATTATTTCTCCAAAGAACCAAATAGAAACCCTAATATAATTTTCAATGAGAGGAAATTATTTTACCAACACTAAATAAGAAACCCTAGTATGATGTTGAGGGATGATTGGGATGATGCTAGATCATCTTGTGTGAGCCATTAAGGCTAATTAGTCTACTTAAGTATTGTTTGGTGATTGTATTCTCGTATTCGTTTATAGACGCTAGTACCGGATACTATCAGGAGGAGGAGGTCTTCTACCAAGAGGAAGAAGAAGAGAACTTTGATCACTACCCCAATCAAGGAAAGCTATATTATTGCAAGCTTTTACCAAGCTACCTAAATGCAAAGCTCTACTAGAGCAAGACATCATTACAATATTACTTTGTGTTAAGAATCCAATCCCAAGTTTTATTCTTACAAACTTTACTTTGGTTTATCAAAGTTTATTTTGTGCATTGTTCACTTTGGTCTAGATATGAGGAATTACAAGAGCAACAAAGTTAGCCTAGAGACCTACAATGTAGATAGCACCCTGATACGTCCCAAACGTATCTATAATTTCTTATGTTCCATGCTACTTTTATGATGATACTCACATGTTTTATACACATTATATGTCATTATTATGCATTTTCCAGCACTAACCTATTGACGAGATGCCGAAGAGCCACTTTCTGTTTTCTCCTGTTTTTGGTTTCAGAAATCCTAGTAAGGAAATATTCTCGGAATTGGACGAAATCAACGCCCAGGGTCGTATTTTTGCACGAAGCTTCCAGAAGTCCGAGGAGTAAACGAAGTGGGGCCACGAGGCGGCGACACGCCAGGGCGGCGCGGCCTGGCCCTGTTGTGTGGGCCCCTCGTGACGCCCCTTGACCTGCCCTTCCGCGTACTTAAAGTCTTCGTCGCGAAACCCCCAGTACCGAGAGCCACGATACGGAAAACCTTCCAGAGACACCGCCGCCGCCAATCCCATCTCGGGGGATTCGAGGAGATCGCCTCCGGCACCCTGCCGGAGAGGGGAATCATCTCCCGGAGGTCTCTTCATCGCCATGATCGCCTCCGGATCGATGTGTGAGTAGTTCACCCCTGGACTATGGGTCCATAGCGGTAGCTAGATGGTTGTCTTCTCCTCATTGTGCTATCATGTTAGATCTTGTGAGCTGCCTATCATGATCAAGATCATCTATTTGTAATCCTTCATGTTGTGTTTGTTGGGATCCGATGAATATTGAATACTATGTCAAGTTGATTATCAATCTATCATATATGTTATTTATGTTCTTGCATGCTCTCCGTTGCTAGTAGAGTCTCTGGCCAAGTTGATACTTGTGACTCCAAGAGGGAGTATTTATGCTCGATAGTGGGTTCATGCCTCCATTAAATCTGGGACGATGATGAGAAAGTTCTAAGGTTGTGGATGTGCTTGTTGCCACTAGGGATAAAACATCGATGCTTTGTCTAAGGATATTTGTGTTGATTACATTACGCACCATACTTAATGCAATTGTACTGTTGTTTACAACTTAATACTTGGAAGGGGTTCGGATGATAACCTGAAGGTGGACTTTTTAGGCACGGATGCATGCTTGGATAGCGGTGCTGTGTACTTTGTCGTAATGCCCCGATTAGATCTCATAGTACTCATCATGATATATGTATGTGCATTGTTATGCCTTCTTTATTTGTCAATTGCCCAAGCTGTAATTTGTTCACCCAACATCTCGCTATCTTATGGGAGAGACACCACTAGTGAACTCGTGGACCCCGGTCCTATTCTTTACATCCGAAATACAATCTACTGCAATTGTTCTTTATTGTTCTTCGCAAACAACCATCATCATCCACACTTTACATCTAATCCTTTGTTTACAACAAGCCGGTGAGATTGACAACCTCACTGTTATGTTGGGGCAAAGTTCTGTGATTGTGTTGTGCAGGTTCCACGTTGGCGCCGGAATCCCTGGTATTGCGCCGCACTACACTCCTCCGCCATCAACCTTCAACGTGCTTCTTGGCTCCTCCTGGTTCGATAAACCTTGGTTTCTTTCTGAGGGAAAACTTGCTACTGTACGCATCACATCTTCCTCTTGGGGTTCCCAACGGACGTGTTGATTGCACGCATCAAGCTCTTTTTCTGGCGCCGTTGCCGGGGAGATCAAGACACGCTGCAAGGGGATTCTCCACATCCAATCTCTTTACTTTGTTTTTGTCTTGCTTTAATTTATTTACTGCTTTGTTTGCTGCATTATATCAAAACACAAAAAAATTAGTTGCTTGTTTTATTTTATTTACTGTCTTGATCTCCATATTAAAAACACAAAAAAAATTAGTTACTTGCATTTACTTTATCTAGTTTGCTTTATTTACTACTACTAAAATGGGTACTGTTGAGAATACTAAGTTGTGTGACTTCACTAGCACAAATAATAATGATTTCTTATGCACACCTATTGCTCCACTCGCTACTACAGACGAGAATTCTTTGAAATTAAACCTGCTTTACTCGAATCTTGTTATGAGAGAGCAATTTTCTGGTGTTAGTTCTGATGATGCTGTTGCCCATCTTAATAATTTTGTTGAACTATGTGAAATGCAAAAGTATAAGGATGTAGATGGCGACATTGTAAAATTAAAATTGTTTCCTTTCTCTTTAAGAGGAAGAGCTAAAGATTGGTTGCTATCTCTGCCTAGAAATAGTATTGATTCATGGACTAAATGTAAGGATGCTTTTATTGGTAGATATTATCCTCCCGCTAAAATTATATCTTTGAGAAGTAGCATAATGAATTTTAAGCAATTAGATAATGAACATGTTGCTCAAGCATGGGAGAGAATGAAATCTTTGGTAAAGAATTGCCCAACCCATGGACTCGACTACTTGGATGATCATCCAAACCTTTTATGCGGGATTGAATTTTTCTTCGCGGAACCTATTGGATTCAGCTGCTGGAGGTACCTTTATGTCCATCACTTTGGGGGCGGCAACAAAGCTTCTTGATGATATGATGACAAATTACTCCGAATGGCACACGGAAAGAGCTCCACAAGGTAAGAAGGTAAATTTTATTGAAGAAACCTCCTCCTTGAGTGATAAGATTGATGCTATTATGTCTATGCTTGTGAATGGTAGATCTAATGTTGATCCTAATAATGTTCCTTTAGCTTCATTGGTTGCCCAAGAAGAACATGTTGATGTGAACTTCATTAAAAATAATAATTTCAACAACAATGCTTATAGGAATAATTCCGGTAACAACTATAGGCCATATCCTTCGCTAATGGTAATAGTTATGGTAATTCTTATGAGAATTCTTACAACAATAATAGGAGTGTACCCCCTGGTCTTGAAGCCATGCTTAAAGAATTTATTAATACACAAACTGCTTTTAACAAATCTGTTGAGGAAAAGCTCGATAAAATTGATATTCTCGCTTCTAAGGTTGATAGTCTTGCCTCTGATGTTGATCTTTTAAAATTGAATATGACTTGTGAATGACATGGTGAACTTTACAAAAAACTGATGGTTGGGTTCGGATGCGATACTATTCCAATTTTACAAGTACCCCCACAATACCTGAATCTGGGTAAGGCTTAACTGGAAACTTATGTATTTTAGTATGGGTTCCCTCTGAACAAGCGTCATAGGGGTTATGGCGATGCTGCCTCCATTGAAAGTGAAATGACGTGAAATGAGGTGAATGTCCTACCCAAGCCCTGTGCAGTTCCCGGGTTGGCGGTTTGCTATCACCGGGAGGCCAAGCTCATGGGGAGAGGTGCCTATACTAGGGTATGTAAATGAAAGGTTAGGATTGATAGTTCGTGCACTGAGTGTGATAAATCAGGGCCAGTTACCCCTGATGGACTATTGCAATTATTGTGGCACAAGTGTACGACCTCTGCAGAGTGTTAAACTATTCGAATAGCCGTGTCCGCGGTCATGGACAGTTGGAAAGGCCATATTGTTCCTTCATCAGACCATTTTCAAAAATATGACATGTGACTGGTGACTTGAAACTTGAAAGGTGAATTTGACTTGAACCACAACAGAGTTGTGGAAATGACACTAATGTTCCCACTTGAGTTAGTTAGACAATCAAAGAGTCTTTTATTACTAAAGTTCTTATGAAATAAAACTGGCTTAATGCAAATGAACCTAGAGCTTAGCACCCCCTTACCATAGTTGATAGTACTTACATTAGTATTAGTTTGCGAGTACTTTAAAGTACTCATGGCTTTGTCCCTGGCTATTCAAATGGCCATACTATGAAGAGGAGAACCAGTACCAGGAGGATGGACAGCAGGACGTCTATGATAACTAGGACTACTCCTGATGTCAATAGTTGCCTGTGGAGCAGATGGACCGCAACCGCTACTTCGCTTCCGCTATGTGATTTGTAATTGGATCTCTAGATCCACTATGTTGTAAGACTGGATCAGGTTATCCCTTGATGTAAGACAATTATGGGTTGTAACGAATGATGTTCTGTGATATCAATCTATTATGTCTCGCAAAACAATATTCCTGGGATTGTGATGTATGGCATAATAGGCATCTGGACTTAAAAATCCGGGTGTTGACAGGCCACCACAAGTCTCACCGACACGCCCATCGTAACCGCGGTGAGCTCCTCTACCGCCTAGCATGCTCGCCTTACTCCCTAGCACGCCGTAGTTTCTACGCGCCATTCACCCGTGCCCGCCGCCGCAGAACCACGCCGCCGGCCATGCTCCGGTGACTCACTCGGAGCGGCGCCGCCACCATATGGTTCACCGCAACACGCTGAGTCGAGCCAGCACACGCGTGCACCCGCGGGAGTAGCCCACCGCCGGCGACCATCGCCACAGTCCGCCGGCCACCGTTCATTGCCTTGTTGGCAATTTTGACTCAGTCAAACACGCGTGGCAGCTGACGTGGACTCTGGCCCACGGGTCAGTGGCTCTGGGGGTAGAAAGCCCGGGTAGGTTTAGTTTTATTTTGTTTATTTCAATTCTATAAATTGCTGCAACTTTACATGAATTTATAAAATCCATTACAACTGAGAAAAAATACAAATGAGATATCAAAATGATCCTAAAAATAAAATCTATCCAATAAAAATATAATATGAAATTTTCATTTTAAATAAAAATTTAATTGTTTAACCATTATTAATTAAGCCTTTTCTTTTTATTCTTAACTGAATTAAAATTCAATAATTAAGAAAACTTTCCAAATTAAATAGAAACCAGTAAATAAATAAAGAAAACTTTAAAACTAATTTTCTTTATTTATTATTCCGTTAAATCCTTATTAGAGAGATTTAAACCCTGATTAATAATTACCCTAATAATTAAAATCTTTAAAAATAATAAAATGCCAAATCCAATTTTATTTTATTTTAAAGTGATTAATAACTTCAACTTTATAATGAAGTTATTACCTTAAGAACTATATGGTAGATTAGGAAACCCTAATTCCATTATACATAAAATAGTAGTTCATAATTTTATGTGGGATTCTAAAACCCTAATGCCATTAAGAACACTAGCTCCATTAATCAATATGAAACCTAAATTGTTTCTAAAACCTAAACCCTAGATATAACATGATATCATGTACTTCCTTTTGATTCATAGAACCATAATTAGCAACTAAATACTTGCCATGCCACATAAAATGTAGGAGCCCTATTATCAATAATTTAGTATTCCATGTATGCATACCTATCCAACCTAGTTGATCAAGTAGGATCAACCCAGTCTAAACCCTAGCTCCTATTGCCAAAACCATCATCCTTAATTAACCTTGGTTAGCATCACACCATTGTGATGAACTCCAATAACAATCATGCCAATATTGTGCATCATATATCATACTCCACTAAACCTACTAGTATTAATTAGATACTTACGAAACCATAATATCCAGGAGCCACCTATGCGCTACTTAGAGATCCAATAGCAAATCCAAGACAACCTCAAACTTAATTATAATACTTCTTATTCCTTAAGAAGTATGTTCTTCAAAAGTTATTCTTTTGAAGTAAATAAGGAGCAGCCATCAAACCTGCTTAATAATATCCATAAACCCTAACCAGCTATCATCAGCAAGTTATACCAACCTTGATAGCAACCATGTTTAATGAATGGCCTAAGATGTACTTCCAACCTTGTTAGGATCCCTCTAATACCTACTCAAGAAGCTAATTTGGAAACCATAGTAGACCATAGAACTCCACAACCCTTATTATTATCATACTTGTTCTTTACTAAAGAACATGTTCTTCAAAAGTTATTCTTTTGAAGTATATAACAAGTAATCATCAACCATACACTATAGGACTTAAAGATTGACAACTGTCTTCTACTTATTACACAACTACTATCCTTTAATGTGTATGATTGTTACTATGCATTCTACCACTTGCTTATGATTCTAAGACAACAAAACCCTAATAAGAACCTTGTTTGTGAACCACTCTAAAAGTGCAACACACCCTAAACAAATTATTTCAACTCACTAATCCTAAATCATCGGAGTTAGGTCACGCTTAGAGCGATTGCATCTCATACTTATGTATTATTGCATCTTTGCCAATCTATTAAACATCGTCCTTACCGGACGATGATGCTACTTCAGAATTTGGAGTTATTGCGTATCGAAGGTCTTGTCTGCATAATCTTGCAGTCAAGAAAGGCAAGTTCATCGCTTGCTCATGTCATTTAAGTATTTTTACCAAATTACTTGCAAAGTACTATACTTATCACTCCTGCATGAAAAGCAAAAGTACTACTTTCATAACTATGAATATGACTATGTGGTTGGCAATGGAACCATGGAATGTGTTGACATGGTGGAGGTTCCATTGCAATGGGTTTATATCCATCTAGGATTAAACAACAAATGTCGTCCAGTGATTCTTGTGCCGTAAAACTCGTGTTAACCATAAGATCTGGAGTGGGACGGAGTAGTCAATCGTATTTCCACCTCTTGTACATCAACGGATGCGCTTACCGTAGTCACTTGAATCCCGAGGGACAAGCAGAGTGGTTGGGGAGCCCTAAGTCCCCACGGTAATGCGGTCTATGATGGGTTGCATCTACCGGCGAAGGAGTTTATGGTAGTTAGCCTAGAACTGTTGTCGTGGTCGGGGGCCATCCTTAATTGGTATAAGTACACTGGCGAGGACCCAGGGTCGGGGATTGCAACAAAGGGTGGGTGTGCGAGGTGATACGTCTCCAACGTATCGATAATTTCTTGTGTTCCATGCCACATTATTGATGTTATCTACATGTTTTATGCACACTTTATATCATATTCGTGCATTTTCTGGAACTAACCTATTAACAAGATGCCGAAGTGCCGCTGTCGTTTTCGCTGTTTTTGGTTTCAGAAATCCTAGTAAAGAAATATTCTCGGAATTGGACGAAATAAAAGCCCAGAGGCCTATTTTCTCACGAAGCTTCCGGAAGACCGAAGACGAGACGAAGAGGGGCCACGGGGTGGCCAAACCCTAGGGCGGCGCGGCCCCACCCCCGGCCGCGCCGGCCCGTGGTGTGGGCCCCCGTGCCGCCTCTCGACTTGCCCTTCCGCCTACAAATAGCCTCCGTGACGAAACCCCCGCACCGAGAGCCACGATACGGAAAACATTACCGAGACGCCGTCGCCGCCGATCCCATCTCGGGGGATCCTCGGAGATCGCCTCCGGCACCCTCGCCGGAGAGGGGATTCATCTCCCGGAGGACTCTACACCGCCATGGTCGCCTCCGGAGTGATGAGTGAGTAGTCTACCCCCGGACTATGGGTCCATAGCAAGTAGCTAGATGGTTGTCTTCTCCCCATTGTGCTATCATTGTCGGATCTTGTGAGCTGCCTATCATGATCAAGATCATCTATCTCGTAATTCTATATGTTGCGTTTGTTGGGATCCGATGAATAGAGAATACTTGTTATGTTGATTATCAAAGTTATGCTTATGTGTTGTTTATGATCTTGCATGCTCTCCGTTATTAGTAGATGCTCCGGCCAAGTAGATGCTTTTAACTCCAAGAGGGAGTACTTATGCTCGATAGTGGGTTCATGCCCGCATTGACACTCGGGACGAAGTGACGAAAGTTCTAAGGTTGTGTTGTGCTCGTTGCCACTAGGGATAAAACATTGATGCTATGTCTAAGGATGTAGTTGTTGATTACATTACGCACCATACTTAATGCAATTGTCTCGTTGCTTGCAACTTAATACTCGGAGGGGGTTCGGATGATAACCTGAAGGTGGACTTTTTAGGCATAGATGCGGTTGGATGGCGGTCTATGTACTTTGTCGTAATGCCCAATTAAATCTCACTATACTCATCATGATATGTATGTGCATTGTCATGCTCTCTTTATTTGTCAATTGCCCAACCGTAATTTGTTCACCCAACATGTTGTTCGTCTTATGGGAGAGACACCTCTAGTGAACCGTGGACCCCGGTCCAATTCTCTTTACTCGAAATACAATCTACTGCAATACTTGTTTTTACCGTTTTCTCTGCAAACAATCATCTTCCACACAATACGGTTAATCCTTTGTTACAGAAGCCGGTGAGATTGACAACCTCACCTGTTTCGTTGGGGCAAAGTAGTTTGGTTGTGTTGTGCAGGTTCCACGTTGGCGCCGGAATCTCCGGTGTTGCGCCGCACTACATCCCGCCGCCATCAACCTTCAACGTGCTTCTTGGCTCCTCCTGGTTCGATAAACCTTGGTTTCTTTCTGAGGGAAAACTTGCTGCTGTGCTCATCATACCTTCCTCTTGGGGTTGCCCAACGAACGTGTGAAATACACGCCATCACGAGGTAGCGGAGGAATATGATTGGCTAAGACCTTATACCTGGCCTCACACCAAAGGAAGTGTGGACGGGGAATATGCCTGGTTGGCACCAAGGTTAAGATCTCTTATGGGTAAAGCAACACACCTCTGCAGAGTGTAATGAATCGTGACCTGTCACTCCCTGTTCCGGGTTATGGAGCTGTGAACGCTGCCGGAAAGGAACTCCATGAAGTTCTAGTAAACCGGTGAAGGCTGACGGACATAGTTCTTCTGAATAAAAGCAACCTTTTGAAGAAATGGTTATGAAAACCTGCATTGGTATTAGTCTTTCCGGTCTAATGCTCGTAGCTAGTGCATTAAACACCTCTTTCCTATAATGAACTTGTTGAGTACGCTCGTACTCATACCACTCTTAAATCCCCTGCTTAGATATGGAGGCATCGAAGGAGGATCTACCGTGTAATTCGAAGACCGATGAGTCTACAAATACTTCACGGGGACAAGAACCTGCCGGAAGAGTCAAACACCACAACTACCATGGAGAAAACCTAGATTTAGCAGTAGAAGGGAACTAGCTTCCTAAGCCTAGCAGCTATTTAGCTAGAATCTAGTCATAGCCTCTTTAGCTAGTCAAATACTCTATAAATAGAGTCCGTGATAAGATTAGACCACGAGTCGTTCTTCGGGAGTTTATTTGCAGTTTTACCTCATTGTAAAGTAGGAGGCTATGAAGATCTTATGTAACAGAGTATGTGTGTAATTCTATAGACATGCCTTGGACCCGCATATGTTTCTATTGTACCACTCTGAGCGATATAATACTAGTGGAACAGTGTTTCATTGGTGTTATATCAGACTTGCATACTACACCATGCAGTGGTATGCCGGGTCACCACAGTAGCTCTCACCTAAGCTAGTTTTAGGAGAAGCATTATGGATTTTAACATTGGCTAAGTCGTCACCATCCAAGGGCTTTGTAGTAGAGGGTGAGGCTGAAGCATCTCCCTCTACTAAAGAGTCCTTGTCCTTTTCCTCCGAAATGGTAATAACGGGAGGGACCGATGGTTTTAGTATTTCTATAAGATATTTCGTCATATCTTCCATATTAGCTTCCAAGGAGGATCTCAAGGATGGTTCCAGGTCCTTGAAATCTTCCATGGAAGCCGGCTTTGCGGCCCCTTCCGGATTCTCATCGTATGGCATACTCTTAGGAGGTTAAGACCGAAATAAGAGCCGAGGCTCTGATACCAATTTAAAGGATCGTATGACGCACCTAGGGGGGTGAATAGGTGCTACCCAATTTTTAGTTATTTTCAATTTAGGATTGAAAGACAGGTAAATTCTCTAGATATGCAACTATGTGAATTTACCTAGATGACAAGGTATACAACTAAGCAAGATATAGCTAGACAAGATATAATAATGCAATCAAGGATAGATGTATCCAAGAGTGGAGCACGCGGAGACACAAGGGATGATTCCCGTAGTTCCTTCCTTTTGAGGGGAAGTACGTCTACATTTGGAGGGGTGTGGTCGCAACAAAGGCCTAACCAACTCCACAAAGGCCTCACCCTATTCTCCGGTGAGCAACGCCACAAAGGGATAGCTCACTTGTCCACTGAGGGATTTCCTCGTGGCGGAAACCGGGCCTTTTACAAGGTTCTTGGGGCACACATCCACAACCAAATTAGAGGCTCCCAACAGCTGTTTTTTTGATAATGGGAATACATTAATATCATGAAGATACCAATTACACCCAGCCTCTACAACAACGCAATGCCCTAATGGCAACACGAATGCACACAACCAAAAAACAAAGAAGAATTACAAAAAAGAAAAGTCCCACTATAGTGATATATTCCTTCTAACAGCTAACCAAACACCATCAAGACAACACAAGAAATCTATCTTCTCCAAAAGCGACGCCTCCAAGAATGGAATGGGGCACAAGCATCGTCGTTGCCCTGATCATAGATCATAGGTTTTCACCTTGGAGAAGGCCCGCTCTCTCAAAAACAATGACTTCAACAAGGTCATTGACATGCACAACCAATAAAGGCCAGACCTTGGGTTTTCATCCTGAAGATTAGACATCCTATGCTACCGCCCCCACTTGCCGATGCTCCAGATCCAAGAGACAAAACACGAAAAAAACAAGATCAAATCAACCACAAACAACTAGGGTTTCCAAAAGGAACACTATGAAAGGGGCCCTCAAGCAAATGAGGGGAAATGTAAATCGCTTTCGTGAAGATGTAGATCGGGGTCTTCTCATTCGATTCTCCAAAGATCAAGAGCTTTGGATGGTTGGAGGAGGAGATCAAGTGAATCTTGTGTTTCTTGTGGCTCAACAATGATGGATAAACTTTGAGGGAGTGAGAAACCTAAGCTTGGGGAAGAAGGGGGTATTTATACCCCCCCCCCCACCAAATCGAGACGTTGCAGAAAGTAGGTTCAGCAGTTCTGGTGTAAGTTGGGGCTGGAATGCCACCCCCACCCTCGGAATTTCCGGCCCCTCGACTGAAATTTTCGGCCAAATTTCCAGGGGGGTATACTAAGAGCCCAGACCTTAAGTCCTTAGCTGAATTTTGGGGCCGGAAATTCTGAGAATTTTCGGCAAGTAAATTCTTATTTTTCTTCCTTTCTTCTTCCTTTCTTTTTTCCTTTTGAACAATTGATTCTTCCCTTTTAATTCTTCTCATTACAAACACAATATAGATCATATCTGCACACTAAGCCACATTAGATTATCACACATGTTGTCATCAAACACACAAAACCATAATTGTAGAGATATGTTCTTTCACCAACTTCTATCGGGGCTTATCCTTGCTTGCCCATGATCTTCTCCACGGACTACTTTTTACTGACGTCCTCCAACTGTACCACCTGACGCCCAACACATATCTCTTCATTGTGTGTTTTATTACTGTGTGTGAATGCTATATGTCTTGGTATTCATCCTCGTTGGGGTCTTTGGAGATATATCCACATGGTGAAGAGGCATGTAGACGAAAATCCATCAAATCAGATGGGTATTTCAACTTCTGTTTACTAGCTAATGTCCAGGCTTAGAGGCAAAAGTTGTTTTTATGAAGAATGTGGAACCTAAGGTCCAACCTAAGGGGCTCGAGTCCTTCTCAATTGCAGGTGTTAAAGTGAAAATATATTGGAAAAATTATCTATCGGATATCGAAACAAGTCGAGGCTTGGAGAGCTTATGGCCAAGATCAAGGATCTTCGGAAAAAAAAACTGACCCACACACATTTGGGCTTCAAATTATGTGAGTCTTACTTAGATGTCGCATTCAACCCCTTCAGGAGAGGGTCCATGTCATGGTATCGGGTGCTTCAGACCCATCTCGAGTGCGGAAAAAGGACCCTTCTTCCAGAGAGCTCAGAAGTAGCTTGTTTCTCTAACATACTCAAATACTATAGATACTTTTGACAACAACCTTCAAATTGTCCCTTATTGTTTGTAACGAACTTCTAGAGGTGAAATAACAACATTTCCTCGACTTCTTTGTTTTGCCTTAGTTTACTTTACTCTTGTAATTTGTCTTTCCTCTTTTAGGGTAGTAAAATCCTCAAAAAGTTTCCCATACTTCCTAAAGCCTTCGAGTCAACGCCAAAAGACATCTAAGTTTTGCTAGAAAATGTCAAAGATGACAGTATTTCTCGGATAAAATCCCCTCCTCCAGCTGACACCAAGCATGAGGACGAGGTTTCTAGTTCAAAGAAATGGAAGCGAGGTGAGGGGGACTCAAAGAGTCGGGCGACTCATCTTTCTCAGGCCCTCCTTCACAAAAAGAAAGAGTTGAACTCCAAGATGCCTCTGTTGTGGAGCCCCTTGACTTTATGCCTCCTCCCACGAAGATGACAGACCTCAAGAATCCGATTCTTGTCGATAATTCGTAAGTTTATATGTATATGTGCACAGCGGCGGGCCCATGATTTTGAGAGTCTGTATTCAAATTTTGAAAGGGGTTCAAAAAAAATTTGCTCTTCAAAGCCAAGTTTTGGCATGCATACTACATTTTGATCCTCCAAAGCCAAGTTTTTGCTTCATATAGTTCTATAACAGTAAGATATTGCACTGAATTTCCAGCTAATTCAATCGGAATTGAACAGAAGGTGGCCTGAATTTGTACTGTGCCTAACGTATGGTTAAGAATTTGAGACAATTCAAGGTATCTGCAGCCTGCGCGGTCAAAAAAGAGAACCAAATTCTATCGTTCTGGTCAATCTGCTAACTATCCAGGCGACAAACAGTTTCAGGGTTCAATCTATGAGTGATTTAGCGGTGCAAAAACAATGCCAGACGCAACATGTTCAATGGATCACCTTGGAGGTCGAGCAGGCATCGCAGTAGGCGCGTGGAGTCGTGGAGATGATGAGCGGTGGAGCTCGGAGGTACGAACGCATCATGGTGCTGATTCCTTCGTCGCCTGGTCGCCGCCGTCTAGGGTTCATTCGACTGAGAGCTCGTTGGGGAATCAGGGCCTATCGGAAAGTGGAACTTACGCGAGACGATTTAGGGTCTGTTTGGTTCATTGCCCATGTTAGCCCCACCAAAAAATTGGTTGCCTATTGTATTTTGGTCCATGTTTGGTTTGTTACCAAAATTTTGGCTGCCAATGAGTGTCCCACTATTTGTCTCACAGAATCTTACCAAATAATTGGTCAAGTGTGGGTGAAGAATTCCTTGGCCAAAAAATTGGCAAGCCAATTCTTACCAACATTTGGCAGGGCAAGGTAGGGCACAAACCAAATATACCCTTAGTTTTCGAAGTCTGGGCTGCGCGTGCCCTATGGGCGTGGCCGCATGGGCCAAACTTAGTTGGGCCACGAATCCCACGATGGAGAAGTTGGATTACTTCTCGCTTACAACGAGTATACTCTGTGCTATGTCGCTTATTCTTTTCTTTTTTTTACATACATATACCCACTATGAACTATATGTACGTAGTTTTTTGTCAAAAAATTTGGGTATGAATTTGAATACCCTTGAATTGAACTGGGCCCGCCCCTGTATGTGCATCACTCTTCTGTATGTCTTATGAGTTGTCGAGGATTTTTGACCAAAATCCTTCTTTTGCGAGATTCTAAGGATGGATCAATCTAGACTCTCCAAGTGAAACTAAATGCCTTAAAGGCTTCAGCTCCTAAAGAACAAGCTTTTGAGTCGACAAGGACAAAAGGTGAAACCAGCGTTGTCAATGATTTAGCACCTGCGAAGCCAAAAGAAACTGCTCCATCTTCCTCCAAGGGTTCACCATTGCCGCTTCGTGGCATCCATACCCAACTAGCCCCCAAGGCCGAGGCTACACTTATTTGTTGTAAAGTACATCAATGTGTTGCATATGTCTCATCTATTTGCCTCGCTAGCTAGTGGTGATGTTGTGGCGTGCAAATACACCGTCAATATCCATGACTATACAATGGGGTACTATCTTGCCGACAACATATATCCGCCGTGCTCAACATTCGTGAAGACCATCTCGGAACTAAAGAACCAAATGGAAGCTGAATTTGCAAAGGCACACGAGTTAGGCCGTAAAGACAGCGAGAGAGCTTTCAGTGTTTTGCAAGCTAGATTTCAATAGTTCAAGATCCCGGTCGGTTTGGGATAAATAAATCCTCAACGACGTCATGACCTTTGTGTGATTCTTATAATCATCGAGGATGAGAGGGATTTCGATTTGGAGTTCTTCTTTGACAATGTTGGTACCCGTGTGAAACCAACAAGAAACCTGGTCGAATTTAAGCTTTTCTTGAGTCATGCCGTCACATTGAGAACTCTGAAACCCACGATTAACTCTAAACCCTAAACCCACGATTAACTCCAGCTTGGTCACATTCAACACCATTGGCAGATGCATGGTCGATAGTGCGCCCCTTCTATTTATTTCATTTCATATCCATTCATGTGTGATCTGAACCATTATTTGTATTCCAAAACTTTCCTTACTTATTTAATTATTTGAATTTGAACTATTGATGTAATTTGGATTATTGCTGTAATGTGTGATGTTTAAAATATTAAAATTTTAGTTTATATTGCCATCATATTTGCATTTCTCACACATACATGCAAAAAATGTTGCATACGCGATTTAAGAGATGAAAATGTGTAGCGCAAAGTAGACCCCATAAAAAGAGACATTAAAACTTCTACCATCTCCTTATGCACCACGTATTTTCAACCCTTAAATCGCCTTCACCGTGCCCTTCATCCGCGTTTTTAAGGGCCACGGGATAAGGTGTTCTGCCTAGAGTTGCTCTTGGAACTAACCAAGGAATATGGACCAGCTGATGTATGAAACTGGAAAACACAATTAATAAGGCAAAAGACAAGAGGAATACAGACTTCTAAACACAAATGAATTTCACAAGTTGCATTCATGTTCTGCAACAATCCTAGGATGCCCATTGACGTGCAAATCCAATATACACAAGACCTCAAAAAAATTAAGCATGAAGAAATTATCAAACAATATACATGACATGCTCAATGACAAGCTGAAGAAAAGAAAAAGACGTCTACTCCAGAAAATAGAAATTCCACCATACTTTGAGCGATTCAACTTTCCATGAAGCACACACCTCACTATTCACAGGACTGCAAGAAGGAAGTAAATAACAAAATGCACAACAGATCAATCTTGGATGGGTACTTCGTTTGAAGTGACCATAGGGGCAGTCGGATCAAGTACTGTCACATCTTCAACACTTTGTTCAGCAGCCAGCTCTTCCAGGACAGAAGGTTCTGCAGGGGGGATTTCGACTTGGTTATCTTGCAACTGCTCTACCTTTGGTTTTGATACTTTAGGTTTTGTATTCGAGGTTTTCTGCTTTGTAGTGAGGGGTCTTGTTTCAGCCTTTGCAGTGGCAGATGCTGGGGGAGGAGCTTTTGTGACCAATCTCTGGACAGGTTTCCTAGCAGCAACCCGAGGTTTGTTGTTTTCCACACCTTTGTTTACCTTGCCCGGATTAGTTGTGCTTCGTGGGCTCTCACAGGAGACAGAGCCATCTACAGAAGCAGCAGCAGCTGGACTGGCTGGCTTGTGCCGGCCAAGCTTTGGTGACCTAGCACGTGTTGGTGCAATCTGCAAAACGCCACAAGTTTATTTCAGCATGCCATGTTTACTAATGTAGCACAGCAAAATATTTACAGAATCAGGACATGACCGGAACACTTTGAACATCCTACACAGACGAGCAGATATACACTATAGCACACAGGAAAATTACTTGAACATCAACAAATAAGGAGCTTAATCTTAGTTTGTAGATCCATTACATAAATTGGAGGTGTCATTAGAACCTGAAATATGTATGACTCATGATCGTATCATAAACCTAATCACCTAAATTAGCAACAAAACTATTGATCCATTATTCACTTGGCAGATAAACCAAGAGACCTGCAGGCTATTCGTGATGCAGCAAAGATTTTATAAATTAATCTTTGAATGCGTTAGGTCCTGTCTAAGCTAGTAAACATTCACAGGTACTCTTGGCATGGGTATAAAGGTAATGTTGTGTTGAAATTTGAAAATGAGCAAGTACGAAATAGAAAGCAAAGCAAACAAAATGAGCTATGTTAAGAAGCCCTCCTGAAATACCAATGAAGTTATTTTCATAATAGGGAGTACCGGCAAGCATACCTATTGCGAGTACTATACCTTAAATTATGCATTTTAACGTTGATGTTTTGTCCATGCAGATAATGCATCATTACATTATGCATTTTGTGTAAGCTTCTAACAAATTAGGTGTCTTAACAGGACACTCACTGAATAAAATGTATTCTACAACACAGAACTTAGTTGGAAGTAAAGCACACTCGAATTTGCGAAGAAGCGTCACACCTGAATTTACTTGCTAAAGCACCGGATTACAACACAGATATGGCAACAAACAGAACATGTTCTCGAATGTATCAGTGCACTATGGACTACAATACATCTGGTTTACTGGATGTTTTAACATTTATTCGCATACTCATTTCAATGCTGCACCCAGAACACTTATATGTGATGCAGTAAATATTCTTTATTAACATTTGAAGTTCAATGATGAGCGCAGATAGATACTCCACCCGTTAGGGATTATAAGGCCCGAGATCTTTTTGAAAATGTTAGGAATTATAAGGCTCATCTCATTTATTAGCCTTTCTCATCCAATGCATGTCCTTCTTTTTCTCTCTTCTTCCATGCATGCAAAACTATTGGTCCATGCACTAATTAATGGGAGAGGTAATGGGCTTTCTTGGTCTTAGCAAATTGGCCCTCAGGCCTTATAATCCCTAACAGAGGGAGTATGTGTTAGGTCCTATCTACGAGCTAGTAACATTCAGACGAAATGGCATGGGTGTACTAATGTTTTATCAATATTTAAAAATGAGTAACCAGTGAAAATGAATATAGCTATATGAAGAAGCCCTCTGAGAATGGTTAACTAGTGAAGTTATTTTCAGATTAGGGAGTACGGGCAAGCATACCAAAAATGAATACAGCTACATGAAGAATCCCTCCGGAAATGGTTAACCAAGTATACCTAAAATCATGTATTTTAACTTTAAGCAAGCCTGTGCAGATAATGCCCATAAAATTATGTATTTTGAGTAAGCTTCTAACAAGTTATGCATCTTAACAGGAGCACTCACTACATAAAATATATTCTACATCACAGATATTGGTTTGAATTAAATCACACTCAAATTTGCTACCCAAGCATCGCGCCTGAATTTTAACAAGCATGGCAGCAAAAGGAACATGTTCTCGAATATATCAGTGCATTGTATGGAATACATCCACTTTACTGGATCCCTAAACATTTATTCACATATACATCTTCTCAAACAAGTAAAAAAAAATAGCACGTCGCAAATGGGAAGACAAAAACATAGTCTAGTTACATTCTGCTATGCTATCATCTCGTAACCCACGGCTAGCTATGCGAGATTTCTTGTCTAGTATTCATATATTCACCTTCTATAACCACCATAAGCATTTTGCAATGAACATCTAACAAAAAATTGGAACTGCAGACCAGAGACAAGCAGTTGGTAATACCTCTTCATTATTCTAGCAAAAACATTAGAATCATAAGACTACTCACAACAAACGTCAAACTTATCAAACCATATGTGCTTGGTGCTTTGAAATAGAGAAATCAGATGCAGTTGGACCATATGAGACTATTAACATGGAATAGATAAGAAACATCAGCATTTAACGTAAATTGACATAAGTACCTTTTTCAACTCAACTTTAGGAGGCTGCTCCTTGTAGAAGCTTGGCATAGGTGCTGCTTTAAATGTCAGGCTCTTCCTAAGCCGTTTAATCTCGGCCTCTTGGCTCTCCTGAGTAATGAACCAATTCTTAGAATCAAATCATACAGGTGTTCAAAAGATTTGACATAAACAATACGAAAGCAGCTCTCACCTTAGATTTTTCCTGCAAATTCGTTTGTTCAAGCTCCTTGGCATGAACTTTCTCTTCAAGCTTCTTTAAGAACTGAAAGTAAGACATGAATGCATGCTTAGAGAAAATACAAACAGGCATGCAACTATTTATCAACACAATGGCTCTGTTAGTTGATAACCTCTTTACGCTTCTCAGCACGCTCCTCCAAGCGGAAACTAAAACCAGAGGCAGCAGCATTCTTGCGTTGAGTATTGGTGCTCCTGAAACGGAACGCCGAATGACAGCATTCTGTGTTAACATCATAGCACAAAATAACTGACAAGCAATTATATGAACACAAAAGAAGGCTTTACGATGTAGTGGAGTGCACATCATCCTCCAATTTTGCTGGAAGCGACTCCCTGTAAGGTTTAGTAGTGTTCTCATTTGACCTGTTAAGGAATGTCACAAACATTTCAGCGGAAGAAAACAACAAGACCTGATTAAAAAAAATGCCTTTATGCCACTGATCAGTTAGTCCAACACTGCAGTGGATTAAAGCCTTGATAACTGGGTACAGATTAAGCAATGACCGAAATTGCAAATCCAAATGCAAGAAAGAAAGAAAAAGATGACCTATAATGTGGGTTTGCAGTAAGAGAACTTACTCTTGGACTTCAGAAGAAGCATCATTTGGAGTTGAGTCCACCGATTCAGGCTTCACTGGCTATGCCAAAGGAAAAAATGAAACCAAGTTCAGTACAATGCATCTAAAATGTACAGACTTTGGTTACCCAGTAAGTAAGTGAGACGGGTGCGTACCATGGATCGACGAGCAGGATGCATCTTAGCCAAATTCGCCTTCTTTTCGGTGCCCCGTCCTGGAATATCATCCCAATTCTGTAATAAGTAACCCCAACAGCAACCTTCTGTCAGAACCAAGATGATAACAAGCCGAAAACGAACCAGTCGCTGCTGCAGATCCATTGGGCACGGCACCCTTCCCCTCCGGCTTGGCTTGCTTTGGCGTCGCCGTCACGGTGGCAGCCTTCTTGGCACCGGCCGTCGCTCTGGCAGGGAAGGAGGCGCTCTGCGACAGGCCGGGCTTCTTCCCCCGCGGGGCCGCCGCCGCCACCTTGCCGTTCTGTACCTTGGCTTGAATTCCCTTCTTCTTCCCGGTGGCATCCTTGGATCCAGCCTTGTGCGCACAAGAATAGACAACGTTAGCCGGCAGCAATGCAGCAGCACGCACGCACCACCAAACAGCGCGACAGAGGATTTACCTTGGTAGACGCCATGGCCGGCTCCTCGGGAGTTGGCACAGCGGTGGCAGATCCAACCGCCACCTCCCCGCCAGTGAGATCCTCCTGATGATCACCTCCGTCCGTTGCGACCGCCTCGACGGCGCCATCCTGGTCGCCGGCCTTGACGACGACGTAGTCCTCCCCTCCAAGCCCATTCGGCACGGCGGCCGCCGCCTCAGCCGCGCCCTCGTCGTGGTCGCCCTCCATCCCCGCGTCCCAGATCCGCGCCAAGATCCGGCCCGGATCACGGCCGCAGGATCCGGCGGTGCCGCTGGTATGGAAGTGGAAGAGGCGGCGGGGTCAGTGGCGGAGCGGGGATGGCATCGCGGCAGGGCGCGCGGACGGGCCCAGGAACAGTGGCGAGCGGGCGGGCGGGCGGGCGGAGAGGAGGAGCAGGGGAGGGCAACCACCCACCCAACCACTGCTCGCTGCTGCTGCTGCTGGTGTGGCTACGAGAGGGAGAGGAGGCGCGGGCGGGGGCAGTAGTACTAGTGTAGAGAGGAGGGAGCGTCCGGGGGCGAGTTGGTGTAGTGAGGGAGGCTGGACTCGCACTCGGAGGAGACGGACGGCGAGACGAGACGACGTGTACCTTCCACCCCGGTGACTGTGCAGCACACACACGACTGCACGTACACGCCGCGGTTGCTTCTGGACGGTTTTGTCCCTCCTTGGGTTACGCAACTGTCCTACAGCTATCAAGGTGTTGGGGATTTGGAAGGATGTGAATGCCGCAAACCGCAGCAACTCTTTACTATTGGTGCTTGCTTGCTGTGATTTAACAAGTCATGAGGGAAAAGGAAAAAGGCACCCGTGTCGCTCCTGAGCGGGCGACCCGGGGGCGACCTCGAAACCCTAGCCGTCGGGCTCCTTCCAGCCATCCTCGCCGCCGTCGCCGCTAGATCCTGCCGCGGTGGTGGCGGCGCTCGTCTCCCAAAGGGAGCGGGCACCACGCTGGGCCCCTGAGCGGAGGAGCCCGCGCTTGTCCGGCGCGGGAAAGCCGGGGCGGCGGCCCCGGAAACCTGCTCGTCGACGGTGTTCTCTCGGGGCGGCGGTGGCAACAGTTGGTCTCGGCGGCGGTGCCTCGGCCGCTCAGGCGGTGAGGTGGCGTCGCGGTGCGTTGGGGGGCGGCCCAATGGCCCGTCGTCCGGTGGCCGGTGCTGGCGCGCGGGTGGTCAGCAGCTGGCCGCGGCGTGCGACGGCGGCCTGTTCTGCGGTGAGCGGGGCTGGCCTGCACCGACAAGGTGCAGCGACGCTGCTGGTTGCGAGCGGGCGGGGTGGTTTGGCGGCGCTCGGACCCGAGTCCGCATCCGGCCCCCGCGGTTTGGCTTCGACGAGTGGATGCCGGGCGGCGGCCCCGGGATGGGTGGCCGCCGGCATGGTGTTGCGGTGGATGGCCATGGTCGTCGGACCTCGGCTCCTTCTTGCATCTCTCGCCTGCCGTTTGTGGTGGCCGTGGCCGTTGGAGCTTGAGGTGCTCAGCATACGCGTGCCAGGGTGTTGTTCGGTGGAGATTGATGTTGGGAACCCGTGCTTGCCGCGCCCTTGGTGGTGTGTTGGAGTTCCGAGCGAAAGTTCTAGCATTGACTTTGTCCGTGCAGGCTGCGGCGGCACATTCGTCGTGCCGTCTTCCTTGTTGGAGGCGTTGGCTGTGGAGCTCCATTCATACACTTATGGGTTTCGCCTCTCCGGGAGAAATCCTAGCCCCGGTTTCTCGGGCGGGCGATGGCGTCGGCTACGTCGCGACCTTCTTGGAGGCGTCGTCTAGGAGGGCTTGTTCAGTTGCTGGCTTGTGGTTCTCTCATCGTCGGATTGGTGGATGTCGGGGAGGCGGCTCCGAGTAGAGGATGTTTGCAAGTCGGGGCGGCGGCCTCGGAATCCACAGCAGGTGGCATCTTCATGGGGCGAAGTTGTTGTCCTTGGTGGCTTGGGCGACGATCTGGTGTCGCTAGTGCGGCGAGATTGTCGGCCCGGTCAACGCGTCTCAGCGGAGGCGGTTCGACTTTGTAACGGCCTCGGAAAACCCCATATTAGATCTTGTTTGTTCTTTTTATTTTATGCATCATCATAACATCATGCATCATCTCATCCATGTTTTAACCAAATAAAATTATTTTATAAAACTCTAACTCCTTTTTTCCTCTCTCATATGGTTTTAATAAACCCTTATCTCTCCTTTCTATCTAATAAACCCTAACCCCCATCTCATTTTCCTATTTTATAAATAAGTTGTTGAACAATTAATTTGGGTTAAAATGAGTTTTGTTTTGATTAAAAGTAATGACTATTTCTGTAAAACTATTTTGAATCTCATCCTCACCTTGATTCAAATTCAATTTTGAAAACGAGTTTTAAATAAAAAGGAGAAAAGGAAAAACCCCAAAAACCTAACCCCACCCCCCTGGGCCTCCCCCTTTCTTCTGGCCCAGCACCTCTCTCTTTTTTTCCCTCTTTCACTTTTTCCCGCGCGGCCCAGCATCGGCCCAAACCGCGGCCATACCGTTTCGGCCACGAGAGGAGCTCCTTGTGTCGTTTTCTTCTCCCCGTCGCTATCTCCTTTCCCCAGCACGACGAAGCACGCCATGTGCGTGGTCGCCGTGGTCCTCCCCTCTCACCTGCTCCCTCCCCTCCTTTTTACCCCTCTGTGCAAACCCTAGCCACCAAACCCTAGACGCTCCTTTTCCCCCTCTCGCGCCGCCGTGTCTTCCCCTCTCTCCTTCTCTGTGAAACGACGGAGAAAACCGCCGCGACCACCTCGTCGTCCCACGGCCATCTCCGACCACCCCGCGTTATTATGAGAACACCGAAGGGTGCGCCTTGTTGTCCTCTATCTCCTGGCACAGTGAATCGATCTAGCTCCGCTCCAATCGACCATGAATCGCCGTTCCCCTTTCCATCCTTGGCGGCGTTCTTCCCCGATTCCGGCGACCACTTTCCTCCTCCGGCCAGCCCGACCACGCCAGCGTGTTCCTGGTAACTCCGCGCCCCTCCTGGACATCCTTACCCCCTCCCTCCCTTCCGTTTTCCTCCTCTCGCCTTTGATGCCGTCGCATCTGCCGCAGGAACCCGCTACCGTCGCCTCTCCGACGTCCGCCAGCCGGCTGCACCGCCTCCTTCTGGTCCGCGGCAACGAGGCGCACCGCCGCCCCCTTCCTCGCATCCTGGAACCCTCGGCGTCGTCCGCGCGGATGCACGCCGCCGCGGTGACCGCCTCCGTCTGGAACGCGCGCGGCAAGCCCCCACGTCGAGCAGCTGCCGTGCAGCCGTGGAAGGTTTGCCACGTCGACTCGCCAGCGTGTCACGTGGGCCCACCTCGTCAGCCTCTCTGGCTGGCATTCTTTTCGGTGAGAAAAACCCCCACCCCCTCAGATCTGTAACTTTGCATCCGGGCCCCTGCCTATTTTGTTTTATCAACCCGCAGCCCCTGTTCCATGCCCTTTACAGCATAACCCCCTGCAACTCCTGTAAACTAACCCGGGGTCCTCCCCCCGGCAGAAAATGTTTTTCAGGCCCTTATCCAAATAGTAAAATCTATTTTCTATAAATAAAATTGCTAATAAACCATTTCTTTAATAACTTTTAATTGGTAACTCGAAATTAAAAGTGTTGTATATGAAAATTGATCAGAAAAATGCAAGGAACATGAATATGACATCCATACATCAGTTTGCATCTCGCATCATGTCGCGCGTTGATAGTCGTGCATGTTCACCTAACATATATGCGGAGTATTTCGGATTCCAACTAGGGTTTTCCCCGCTCCGTTTAATATTGATGTAGCTAACCTCTGCCATGTTGTACCATGTTAATGAACACTTAACATTGCCGGTAGATATGCAACTTCAACTGTAATTTGTTTGTCTGGGGTTCCGACTCCGATTAAATTGGATAAGTGCATCGCATCATCCTTGCCATGTCATGCATGCATATCATATCTGGAGCATGCCGATTCTTCTCCGTAGTTGTAAGAATTGCATCCGTTGTTTGTTGTAGCATTTGCTTCTTCTCGGGATAGGATCACGAAGTGTTGATGTGAGATACGACGAGTTCTCCGACAAGTTCTTCTGCAGCTTTTCACAGGCGAGCCCTCTCTCTTCACCTATTTTACTCTCTCCCTCGCATTGCTATCCTTATGTTGCGATTCTTTATCGAGTCACGTGTCCTATTCCACTTGTTTACCATAATAATCCTATATGCACCATTCCTTACCCATAGCCGTTGTTTGATGTTTGAGCTTTGCGAGTCGTAGGCGTGTTTAGGCTCTGTTGTTTATCTCGATATGTTATCGGGATATGTTGGGTTGTTGGGAGGTTATCACATGCTATATCAGTTGTTGGAGATACACATGCTCTATTTAATTGTTAACAACTAAAATTGTAAGCGAGAGGCATCTCGTGAGCCCCTTTGCGAAAGCATCGGAACTTTGACTCGCTAATGTCCCCTAGGACCCGAGTTCTTGTTATCCGTTCCGAGATTGAGCGCTCTACCCATGCGTGGGGACGATTATTGGGACCCCCTCACCCATTACCTTTTCTCAAGTCAGGTTGAAAAGGGGCCACAACCTTGGTTTTATTTGCCTATGCCATGTATGCCATGCTTTACTTACTCGTTGCCTTCGGGTGTTTACTTCCTGTTGCCTTCGGGTGTTTATATTCTCAGCATCTGTACCCCGCGGGACGTTTAGCGAGCGTGTGGTTTGCACGCCTGGCCGCCGACGCAAACCCCGAGTCCGCTTCGGAGTACGGCCGGACTTCGTTACGGGTAGCTTAGTTGGGTGGCCCCCTAGACTTTCTTGTTGAACCGGGAACGGTCTTGTTGTGAGACATCCACCTCGTCGTAAGTGGGTCGAGCATGCGTATGGTTACATTTGGGCAACCCCTGCAGGGTGTACATCTTATCGATAAGCCGTGTCCGCGGTTATGGACGACTTGGAATTGTATAGCTTGATCATAGAACAACTTACACCTTTATGTTGATGCTAATAATCTGGTAATAACTTGCGTAGTAATATAGCATTACTACAACCGATACCTAATAAAACTTGCCCACCGTTGAGTGCCTTTTACATTGCCTCTTCGCAATTGTTGAAGGGGATATGTGTAATCGGCTGGGTTATGTTTGTGTAGTAGTTATCTGTTACCTTATGCGCTCTCTTATCTTCTCTGATTAGACGGATGTTGTAGCGTGTCTCTATTGGTTATAGTTTTGCTGCCACTAAACCTACCATATAGCCCCAGGCGATATATATATATACTCGCTCGGCGAGCATAGCCATTTCTAGTCTCGCTAAGTACGTGCCGGAGTTCGTTCCTTGGTACTTACTCTCGCCTTTCCTCTTTCTCTTTTGCTTCCTCCCTTTTGTCGGCAACCGATGGCCCGACTTTGACGGTACGAGATGACGACGTTAGCAAGGTTACCCTTCCGGCTTGGCCTGGGCAGGGTTATGGACGCCATCGGTTATCTTCGGGACTCTTAGTCCAATTTGTATCTTGTCCGGTACTCGGACGTATTCGATCTTCTCGTATGATTTGGATCTTTGTATTGTATATTTGTATCTTGACTCGTTGGAGTCGTTGTTGTAATATATGTATCTTGTGGGCTCTATTGTAATCCTGTTGTAATGTTACCGCTCGTGTTAATTCCTCCGGCATCACGTGTGTGATTCGTCGCGCACGTCGTGTCGGAGGGCGTCTCTGAATCGATATCGTGCGGATTTCGGCGGGTTCGCTGGGATCCTCATGATACCGGTTCCGGGGCGTCACAAGTTGGTATCAGAGCCCAGGTTGCGGTACCCCACTAGTCCAGCCTGTAGGTTAACCTTGCCAACGGACGTTGTTGTGTCTAGTGTCAAAACCTATTTTATGAAAACTCGTTGGATAGATCTGATTAGTTCTGTTTTTCTCCTTATCTATATTCTTTCTCCTCTTACCTTTGCGAGTTTTGAGTCTTCTCTCTTATCTGCTTCTCCGAGTCTTAGGTTCCGACGTGGGTTGGACGATCTATGCCTTCACCTATTAGGACCGATCTCTGAAGATTTCCGACAAAAGAACATCAACGATGGCTAACCCTTTTTCTTCTCCGTTGACATCACCTTTGCTTCTGTGATCCCCCTACAACTCTTTGTGCCTTGGTTCCGTCGAATCTTCGCTGACAACGCTTATCAAGATCGCCAATCTGTATTCCTGGAGTTGGATGCACGATTCTCTTATTCATGTACAGAGTAATACTTTGAGTGCGGGATGGAGTCGCGACCATACCGACTACTCTTATTATTCGCTCTTGTTACTTGAATGGGTGGATCAATGTGATTCTTACTCCTTCCATCTTTGTGTACGGCGCCTGATCATCTGCGACCGAGGATCCCGACAGAAGCGCATCATCAACAGCGGAACAACGACTTCTTGTTGGTGGTGTCGCCGATCAAGATGGAGCAAGACTTCTTGTTAGTGGTGTCGAGGAGATCGACACGTCGCCTGAAGACCCGATAGTTCACCTCTCTCCCCCTTAGGTTGACGTGGAACCTCGGGGCGAGGTTCCTTGTTAGTGGTGTCGATTGTAACGGCCCCGGAAAACCCCATATTAGATCTTGTTTGTTCTTTTTATTTTATGCATCATCATAACATCATGCATCATCTCATCCATGTTTTAACCAAATAAAATTATTTTATAAAACTCTAACTCCTTTTTTCCTCTCTCATATGGTTTTAATAAACCCTTATCTCTCCTTTCTATCTAATAAACCCTAACCCCCCATCTCATTTTCCTATTTTATAAATAAGTTGTTGAACAATTAATTTGGGTTAAAATGAGTTTTGTTTTGATTAAAAGTAATAACTATTTCTGTAAAACTATTTTGAATCTCATCCTCACCTTGATTCAAATTCAATTTCGAAACAGTTTTAAATAAAAAGGAGAAAAGGAAAAACCCCAAAAACCTAACCCCACCCCCCTGGGCCTCCCCCTTTCTTCTGGCCCAGCACCTCTCTCTTTTTTTCCCTCTTTCACTTTTTCCCGCGCGGCCCAGCATCGGCCCAAACCGCGGCCATACCGTTTCGGCCACGAGAGGAGCTCCTTGTGTCGTTTTCTTCTCCCCGTCGCTATCTCCTTTCCCCAGCACAGCAAGCACGCCATGTGCGTGGTCGCCGTGGTCCTTCCCCTCTCACCTGCTCCCTCCCCCTCCTTTTTACCCCTCTGTGCAAACCCTAGCCACCAAACCCTAGACGCTCCTTTTCCCCCTCTCGCGCCGCCGTGTCTTCCCCTCTCTCCTTCTCTGTGAAACGACGGAGAAAACCGCCTCGACCACCTCGTCGTCCCACGGCCATCTCCGACCACCCCGCGTTATTATGAGAACACCGAAGGGTGCGCCTTGTTGTCCTCTATCTCCTGGCACAGTGAATCGATCTAGCTCCGCTCCAATCGACCATGAATCGCCGTTCCCCTTTCCATCCTTGGCGGTGTTCTTCCCCGATTCCGGCGACCACTTTCCTCCTCCGGCCAGCCCGACCACGCCAGCGTGTTCCTGGTAACTCCGCGCCCCTCCTGGACATCCTTACCCCCTCCCTCCCTTCCGTTTTCCTCCTCTCGCCTTTGATGCCGTCGCATCTGCCGCAGGAACCCGCTACCGTCGCCTCTCCGACGTCCGCCAGCCGACTGCACCGCCTCCTTCTGGTCCGCGGCAACGAGGCGCACCGCCGCCCCCTTCCTCGCATCCTGGAACCCTCGGCATCGTCCGCGCGGATGCACGCCGCCGCGGTGACCGCCTCCGTCTGGAACGCGCGCGGCAAGCCCCCACGTCGAGCAGCTGCCGTGCAGCCGTGGAAGGTTTGCCACGTCGACTCGCCAGCGTGTCACGTGGGCCCACCTCGTCGACCTCTCTGGCTGGCATTCTTTTCGGTGAGAAAACCCCCCCCCTCAGATCTGTAACTTTGCATCCGGGCCCCTGCCTATTTTGTTTTATCAACCCGCAGCCCCTGTTCCATGCCCTTTACAGCATAACCCCCTGCAACTCCTGTAAACTAACCCGGGGTCCTCCCCCCGGCAGAAAATGTTTTTCAGGCCCTTATCCAAATAGTAAAATCTATTTTCTATAAATAAAATTGCTAATAAACCATTTCTTTAATAACTTTTAATTGGTAACTCAAAATTAAAAGTGTTGTATATGAAAATTGATCAGAAAAATGCAAGGAACATGAATATGACATCCATACATCAGTTTGCATCTCGCATCATGTCGCGCGTTGATAGTCGTGCATGTTCACCTAACATATATGCGGAGTATTTCGGATTCCAACTAGGGTTTTCCCCGCTCCGTTTAATATTGATGTAGCTAACCTCTGCCATGTTGTACCATGTTAATGAACACTTAACATTGCCGGTAGATATGCAACTTCAACTGTAATTTGTTTGTCCGGGGTTCCGACTCCGATTAAATTGGATAAGTGCATCGCATCATCCTTGCCATGTCATGCATGCATATCATATCTGGAGCATGCCGATTCTTCTCCGTAGTTGTAAGAATTGCATCCGTTGTTTGTTGTAGCATTTGCTTCTTCTCGGGATAGGATCACGAAGTGTTGATGTGAGATACGACGAGTTCTCCGACAAGTTCTTCTGCAGCTTTTCACAGGCGAGCCCTCTCTCTTCACCTATTTTACTCTCTCCCTCGCACTGCTATCCTTATGTTGCGATTCTTTATCGAGTCACGTGTCCTATTCCACTTGTTTACCATAATAATCCTATATGCACCATTCCTTACCCATAGCCGTTGTTTGATGTTTGAGCTTTGCGAGTCGTAGGCGTGTTTAGGCTCTGTTGTTTATCTCGATATGTTATCGGGATATGTTGGGTTGTTGGGAGGTTATCACATGCTATATCAGTTGTTGGAGATACACATGCTCTATTTAATTGTTAACAACTAAAATTGTAAGCGGAGGCATCCGTGAGCCCCTTTGCGAAAGCATCGGAACTTTGACTCGCTAATGTCCCCTAGGACCCGAGTTCTTGTTATCTCGTTCCGAGATTGAGCGCTCTACCCATGCGTGGGGACGATTATTAGGACCCCCTCACCCATTACCTTTTCTCAAGTCGGTTGAAAAGGGGCCACAACCTTGGTTTTATTTGCCTATGCCATGTATGCCATGCTTTACTTCATCGTTGCCTTCGGGTGTTTACTTCCTGTTGCCTTTGGGTGTTTATATTCATGTACTGTACCCCGCGGGACGTTTAGCGAAGCGTGTGGTTTGCACGCCTAGCCGCCGACGCAAACCCTGAGTCCGCTTCGGAGTACGGCCGGACTTCGTTACGGGTAGCTTAGTTGGGTGGCCCCCCTAGACTTTCTTGTTGAACTGGGAACGGTCTTGTTGTGAGACATCCACCTGTCGTAAGTGGGTCGAGCATGCGTATGGTTACATTTGGGCAACCCCTGCAGGGTGTACATCTTATCGATAAGCCGTGTCCGCGGTTATGGACGACTTGGAATTGTATAGCTTGATCATAGAACAACTTACACCTTTATGTTGATGCTAATAATCTGGTAATAACTTGCGTAGTAATATAGCATTACTACAACCGATACCTAATAAAACTTGCCCACCGTTGAGTGCCTTTTACATTGCCTCTTCGCAATTGTTGAAGGGGATATGTGTAATCGGCTAGGTTATGTTTGTGTAGTAGTTATCTGTTACCTTATGCGCTCTCTTATCTTCTCTGATTAGACGGATGTTGTAGCGTGTCTCTATTGGTTATAGTTTTGCTGCCGCTAAACCTACCATATAGCCCCAGGCGATATATATATATACTCGCTCGGCGAGCATAGCCATTTCTAGTCTCGCTAAGTACGTGCCGGAGTTCGTTCCTTGGTACTTACTCTCGCCTTTCCTCTTTCTCTTTTGCTTCCTCCCTTTTGTCGACAACCGATGGCCCGACTTTGACAGTACGAGATGACGACGTTAGCAAGGTTACCCTTCCGGCTTGGCCTCGGGCAGGGTTAGGGACGCCATCGGTTATCTTCGGGACTCTTAGTCCAATTTGTATCTTGTCCGTACTCGGACGTATTCGATCTTCCGTATGATTTGGATCTTTGTATTGTATATTTGTATCTTGACTCGTTGGAGTCGTTGTTGTAATATATGTATCTTGTGGGCTCTATTGTAATCCTCGTTGTAATGTTACCGCTCGTGTTAATTCCTCTGGCATCACGTGTGTGATTCGTCGCGCACGTCGTGTCGGAGGGCGTCTCTGAATCGATATCGTGCGGATTTCGGCGGGTTCGCTGGGATCCTCATGATACCGGTTCCGGGGCGTCACAGACTTTATGTCGGGGCGGCGGCCCCGGATGTTGGTGCGGCGGCCGTGGTCTGCGAGCGGTGTGCTCTGTGCAGCTTGGGCTGCGGGTTGCCGAGTCGTGCGGCATCGTGGCTCCGAGTGCGAGCGGCGGTATGTCGGGATGGCGGTCCCGGAAGGTGGTGTTGGTGGTCTCTGCGCCGGGCGTGGTGGGTTAGTTGGATGTCGGGGCGGCGGCCCCGAGAGCTTGACGGTGTTGAGAACATCGACCTTGTGTCACGAGGGCGACAAGGTCATTTTGGCGCAGTTCTCTGAGAGGTTCGTCTTCAGCTATGTTGGAGTCCCGTGTCTGCTCCTCTCATAGTAGGCACGGCGTCTTCTCTCCGGCTTGGTTTGAAGGCAAGCTGGTCTTGGTGAGTGCGTCGTCTGCTTGTATCAGTGGTGGGTTCGAGTGGGCTTAGCCCCGTGGTGTCTTGTTGTATGGTTTTCGCCCGGTTTTCTCCTAAAAACTGTGCACTTTCTCCTTAATTAATGGTTGAGGGAAAGCTTTTGCCTCTGTTTCAAAAAAAAAAACAAGTCATGAAGAAATATGGGGCGCGTTTGGTAGCGTACCACGCCTTTTTTCATTGGATGGATCTTGAAATACGCCGTTTGGTTGCCTGCAGGCCACCGCTTTCTTGCAGGAACCGGTTTTAAAGCACCCTGGGACAAGTCCTGGAGGAACGTTCGGAATGACAGTTTCTCCGGAGCCAGGCCCGTTGCGGCAGAAGGCTGCACGCGTGGGGAAGGGAGGCGCAAACGCCGCGTCCCTTCGGGAACATGCGATATAATTAGCCTCACCGCTCCCCTCTCATTCCTCTCACTCGCAACCGCACTCTCCCCCCTCCCAAACTGTCACATCACCCGATGGTTCCCCTCCCACCGACCAATCCGCCGGACCGCCGCACGGAGGAGCACCGGTACCGGAGGAGGAGACGTCGGCGAGCAGCACCACGACATCGGCCATAACCTGCTCTGCAGTCTTCATCAGCATCTCGAGTTCGCCCGCGACCTCGAGCTCGTCCTCGGCCGGAATAATGGTGGTAACGACCTCTCCTTCTCACCTTCTTACTCGTTGTGCCAGAACATGTCATTCTCGGACATTTGCGACGACATGCACATTAGATCTGCTAGGGTTTCCATTGGGATAGGATTCAGATTGATGTTTGCAAGGTGTTCGTCCCCATTGGTTGCTGTTCTTGTCGAGGTCTTGGTGTCCACGACTCGATTTGCTTTAGATATGTTACTCTAATCTCCAATCGCAGTAGATCCTTCCTAGATCGGAGCGTGGATTGTTGAAACTGTCAGATTTTATTGTGCATGCAAAGAGGGGAAGAATTTTTTGTGTTGGGGTTTAGCATGTGCAGATTGCTGTGCGGAATGAGTCGTGCTAGTTTATTTTAAATTGTGTTTTTTATGATTAAACTAGGCCGATGATAGTAACCGGGAATCATAGTGTGAGAAGATGATTGATCAGAACCTATGGCATGAGTGAACATGATCATGCCATTGGTTGCATGGTGGAAGATGTGCATTCCAAAAAGTTGGGAGGAATGGGATTCCGTGATCTTCATACTTTCAACATGGATATGCTAGCAAAACAAAGCTGGAGACTATTGTCAAAGCCGGAATCTCTGTGTGCTAGAATTCTTAAAGCAAAATATTATCCAAATACTAGCTTGCTTAATGCAGGGCCAAAACAAGGGTCCTCTTACACTTGGCAAAGTATTCTGGCAGGATTAAAAACTTTCAAGAGGGGTTATAAATATTAATATTTGGGAGGACCATTGGATTCCCACGAGTCCAACAAGAATGGTGTATAACAGAAGAGGGCAGATTGTTTTGAAGACAGTGAATGAGCTGATTGATCCGATTTCTAAAACTTGGGATGAAGAGTTAGTAAGGTCGTTATTCATGCAGGTTGATGCTGAAAGAATTCTACATATCCCATTAATCACACAACTACCAGATGACTTTGTGGCGTGGCAGCAAACGAAGAATTTTATTTTCTCTGTCCGATCGGCGTATTTCATTGAATGGGAGCACCAGTTTGGACACACAACTAAAAGGAGAGATGGACAAGGGTCGGATCAAATTAATCCCGTCTGGGAAATTATGTGCGATAGGGCAAAGGTGGCTGATCTTTCGATGAGATGAAGATAACATCGATTTGTTGGTGGAGTTCGTGCTTGACGATCCGACTACACGTGCAAAGCTCGTGCGTCAATGCAATCGCTAGGACAATCTCCAGGAGTTACTTATCTTGCGGATGCACGATCAGCCTGACCAAAAGGTCTTAATTCCTAGCTGAAATCGAGAACAAGTAAGAACTAATCATGCAATCAGAATATTGCGGATATAGATGAAATCTTTATTGAATAATTAAGGTGGGATTCCGAATAGTCGGTCTTGTTATAAGCGTTGGCCTCAAAAGAAGTACACGAAGAGTTGCAGCAATGGCTAACTTTTAGTCTAATCAAAATCCGAGTCTAAACGTGACGGCTATGGGGGTACTTAAAGGAGGAAAAGGTGGGGTTTCGGCCAGTCATACGTATAGTGGTTGAACCAAACCCTAGAAGGTCTTTCCCCCTTCAATACAGACTCTAAACTATGGCTGACTTAATTCCTGCGAAAATAACATGGGTCTATCCTAAAACTAAAGGTGACACAACACCACATTATGCTATGGACAAAATTATGAAGTATAATCTTGTGTATTTCGTCCAAGTCTTCAATCATCATTATGGTGGCTTCAAAGTTCTGAAATCTCCACTTGCGGCGTCATCTTCAATCCTCACATGCTTGCTGCCATCTTCTCCATGTGTGATCATGCTCCAATGTTTTTCCTTCTCATCCATGCTAGGTCAATTATTCCTAGGAGCAACAACCACATCTGATTTAGGCAACATCATATTCTCATGTATGTGAGCAATAGTTCCAAGAAACGAAAGTACCTGATAGTTAAGTTGTTTGGCACGAGTTCGAGTGATTGGTACTTGTATTTGTGGGGTTGTAGGTACAGCGGTTGTATCAATAGATGAGATGTACTCATCATGCTCCACTTCTTGAATTGAAGCCATCCTTGACGCAATCTCATCTTCTTCACCAAAGTAAGGCTTCAAATCTGCAATGTTAAATGTAGGACTAACCGAACCAAAATAGAAGCTCAAATTTATATGCATTATCATTTATTTTCTCTAACACCTTAAAAGGACTAGCAACGCGTGGCATTAGCTTAGACTTGCGCAAATCAGGAAAATGATCTTTGCGCAAATGCAACCAAACAATATCACCAACATCAAACACAACATGATTTCTTCCTCTATCCCCAACAATTTTATACTTAGAATTCATGCGTTCTATGTTGTATTTAGTAGTCGCATGCAATTGTAATATGAATTCAGCATGTTGTGTAGCATCCAAATTATTTTGCATCGAAGATGGTGATGGTAATAAATCAATAGGTGCACGGGGAATAAAACCATACACAATCTTAAAAGGGCACATCTTAGTGGTAGAACGAAATGAACGATTGTAAGCAAATTCAATATGAGGTAAACATTTTTCCCACAATTTTAAGTTCATCTTTAAGAAAGTCCGCAGCATAGCAGACAATGTTCTATTTACTACTTCAGTTTGTCCACCAGTTTGGGGATGACATGTAGTACTAAACAACAATTTAGTCCCCAACTTAGCTCATAAACATCTCCAAAATTGGCTAAGAAACTTAGTATCACGATCAGAAACAATAGTATTTGGTACACCATGTAAACAAACAATTTCACGAAAGAACAAATCAGCAACATGCGTAGCATCATCAGTCTTATGATAAGGAATAAAGTGTGCCATCTTAGAAAACCGATCCAAAACAACAAAAAATACTATCCATCCCCTTCTGTGTACGAGGCAAATCCAAAACTAAATCCATAGAAATATTCTCCCAAGGTACACTGGGAACAGGAAGAGGCATATATAAACCATGTGGATTAAGTCGAGACTTAGCTTTTTGACATGTAGTGCAGCGTGCCACAAATCTCTCAACATCTCGACGCATACATGGCTAAAAGAAGTGTACAGCAAGTACATCATCCGTCTTCTTCACACCAAAGTGACCCATCAATCCTCCTCCATGTGCCTCCTGCAACAACAAAAGACGAACGGAACTATCTGGGATGCATAGCTTGTTAGCACGGAACACAAATCTATCATTGAGGACGAATTTGTTCCATGTTCTACCATCTTTAAAATTCAGCAACACATCTTTAAAATCAGCATCATGCAAGTATTGTTCCTTTATACTTTCTAATTCAAAAATCTTGAAGTCAAGTTGAGATAGCATAGTATAACGCCGCGACAAAGCACCAGCAATAACATTATCTTTACCATTTTTGTGTTTGATAACATAAGGAAAAGACTCAATAAATTCAACCCACTTTGCATGGCGGTGATTCAACTTAGCTTGACTACGAATATGCTTCAAAGATTCATGATCAGAATGTATAACAAATTCTTTAGGCCATAATAATGTTGTCAAGTTTCTAATGTCCGAACCAGCGTATATAATTCTTTATCATAAGTAGAATAGTTTAGACTAGGCCCACTCAATTTCTCACTAAAATATGCAACAGGTTTGCCCTCTTGTAATAACACACCTCCCAAAAAAATTACACTAGCATCACATTCAATCTCAAAAGTCTTATTGAAAACAGGAAGTTGGAGCAAAGGAGTGTGCGTTAACTTATCTTTCAATATCGTGAAGGCTTCTTGTTGTACATCACCCTACACAAAGGGCACATCCTTCTTTGTAAGCTCATTTAGCGGCACAGCAATGGATCCAAAATCTTTCACAAAGCGCCTATAAAAACTAGTGAGGCAAAGAAAACTCCTCACTTGTGTAACCGTCTTGGGCTGCGGTCAATTCTCAATCTTGGCTGGATCAACTTCAATACCCTGCGCAGTAATAACATAGCTAAGAAACGTAACTCGATTGATGCAAAAGATGCACTTCTCAGGATTACCATACAAACTTGCAGCGCTTAAATCATTGAAAACAACACGTAAATGATCCAAATGATCCTCCAAAAATTTGCTATATATGAGAATATATCAAAGTATACTACCACAAATTGTCCAATAAAAGCACGTAAAACTTCATTCATTAGTCTCATGAAAGTACTAGGAGCATTAGTTAAACCAAAAGGCATTACTAACCACTCATATAAGCCGAACTTAGTTTTAAACATTGTTTTCCATTCATCTCCTAATTGCATACGAATCTGGTGGTAACCACTACACAAATCAACTTTAGAGAACATAATAGAACCACTCTACTCATCAAGCATATCATCCAAACGAGGTATAGGGTGACGGTATCGAATGTATATATTATTAATAGCTCTATAATCAGTACACATGCGTGAAGAAACATCTTTCTTAGGTACCAAAATAATAGGAACATCACATGGGCTAAGAGACTCACGAATGTGACCTTTATCTTGGAGAACCTGAATTTGTCGTTGAATATCTTTGATCTCTTCAAGATTGGTGCGATATGGCGCATGGTTGGGCAGCGAAGCTCCTGGAATTAAGTCAATTTGGTGTTCTATCCCACGAATAGGTGGTAATCCAGGTGGAAAATATTGTGGGAACACGTCCATGTATTCCTAGTAACCGCAGGTGGCAAAGAAGGAGACATATCCTCAAATGAAAACAGAACTTCGTTGCAAATAATTACATAACATTGAGTATTGTGCACATCAAGTTCGGCAATATCAGATTTGCTAGCAAACAAGGATTCTTCAAATGAACTACAGTAGCATGATTAGAATCAGATTTAGAAGTATTCTTATGTGTTACAAAATCTGCAACAACAATCTGATTTTCAATCTTATGTTTCTTATGTGTTACATAACATTGAGTATTGTGCACATCAAGTTCGGCAATATCTCGTTTTTTACTAGTAAAATCATATTTTAGAATTTCTTCAGGAGTCATAGGTTTGAGACCAATTTTCTTTCCATCATGCATAAGAGAATAGTGATTAGTTTTACCATTATGAACAGATTCTATATCAAATTACCAATGTCTACCAAGTAACAAAGAACAAGTTTGCATAGGTACAACATCACAATCAACAAAATCAGAATATGTACCAATAGTAAAATGCACACGTGTTGTTCTTGTTACCTTGAGTTTACGAGAACTCTCAAACCAATGAATGTAGTATGGATGTGGACGTTGTCTTGTAGGTAGAGCAAGCTTCTCCACCATGTCAACGCTAACCAGGTTATTACAACTCCCTCCATCAATGATGATCCGTATAGCTCGCTCTTTTAAAACGCCTCTTGTTTGAAACAGATTGTGGCGTTGATCATGCTCATCTTTGCTCAATTACACAGTCAACACACGTTGTGCAACTAAGCTCTTGTATTGATTAGCAGCTTCAGCTCACATTACCTCCATCTCTCTTTCAGAATCAGAATTGGCTCCATCTCGTGCAGCAATAAGGGCCAATGTATCTTCATCAAAGTCATTTCACGCACCTATATCACACGTTTGGTTCTGCATTCTCTTTCTATGTGACCAGATCCCAAATATTTGCGATATTGAATGTCACGCGTCTTCCCCGTGGAGGCCATCGAAGATGAATTCCGAGGAGGACCATCAGATGGTGGTGGAGTAGTAGCAGGTGGCGCTCGTGATGCAGGTGCGGTGTACTTGGAGTCAGTAGGCGCTGGTGTAGCCCCACGAGTGGGTGGATTTAATTGTCGCATCGACCATGCTGATGTATGACTTGCAGAAATATTAGCTCTTCTCTATGGTGGTTGACGATCCTGCACTTTACGTTCAGCTTTGCAAGCAAGATGAAATAAACGATTAATGGTGTTGTACTCTTTATAATCTAAAATATGCTAAATCTCATTATTCAAACCACCAAAGAAACGTGCAAGCATAGCTTCATTATCCTCTACAATACCACAACGAATCATGCCAGTTTGCAATTTTTGATAATAGTCTTCTACATAATTTTTTCCTTGTTCTAAACGAGACATTTTTTAAGCGAATCACGTTGATAATGTAGAAGAACAAAACGAGTACGCATAGCAAGTTTTAAACCAACCCAAGTAGTAGGAATATTAGCATGATGTACTCTACAATGTTCAGACCACCAAATAGATGCAAAATCTTTGAACTCACAAGTAGCAGCACTAACACGCAAATTATCAGGATATCGTAAACATGCAAAATGTTGCTCTACTTCCAATTCCCAAGTAAGGTATGCATCAGGACTACATCTACCCTCAAATGGCGGAATATTTAATTTAAGTTTTGCAGCATGATCATCATCACGTACCGGTCGTGGAGGTGGATGAGCGTTGCGGTTGTATTGTCGTGGACGACCAGGTGGAGGTTGTTCGAACTCCTCGCCGTCAACCATGTTCTCATCTACCAGCTCATTCTCTCCTCCATAATCATCGTATCCTTCATCAGTGGCTGCTTCAGGCGCGAATAGTGCAGCAGTAGCGGTACCCCGCAGGCAGATCCATACGAGGAACGCAGCGTTCGCGTCGGTGCCCGTTGTCGCAAGGCTGCGGTAACCTAGCCAAGACCTCCTGGAACTTGGCGTCAAGCTTGGAGTTGAAAGCTTCCTCGAGGCCATCTATCTTCTCGAGCACGTCGGTGATCTTGGAATCAATGCCACCAAGGCGCGCATCCACGTCGTGTGCATGCCGATGTCTACGGGAGCTTCTATTCTTGTAGACAGTGTTGGGCCTCCAAGAGCAGAGGTTTGTAGAACAGCAGCAAGTTTCCCTTAAGTGGATCACCCAAGGTTTATCGAACTCGGGGAGGAAGAGGTCAAAGATATCCCTCTCATGCAACCACTGCAACCACAAAGCAAGAAGTCTCTTGTGTCCCCAACACACCTAATAGGTGCACTAGTTCGGCGAAGAGATAGTGAAATACAGGTGGTATGAATAAGTAGTAGCAACGGCACCCGGAAAAGTGCTTTGCCCAGGACGATAAACAAGCAAGTAGTAACGCAGCGAGTAGTAACGCGAGCAGTAGTAACGCAATAAAACAAGTAAACAAGCAGCGATAGCGATATTTAGGAACAAGGCCTAGGGATTAGACTTTCACTAGTGGACACTCTCAACATTGATCACATAACAGAATAGATAAATGCATACTCTACACTTTTGTTGGATGATGAACACATTGCGTAGGATTACACGAACCCTCAATGCCGGAGTTAACAAGCTCCACAATAATGCTCATATTTTAGTAACCTTTAGTGTAAGATAGATCAAAAGACTAAACCAAGTACTAGCATAGCATGCACACTTGTCACCTTCATGCATATGTAGGAGGAATAGATCACATCAATATTATCATAGCAATAGTTAACTTCGCAATCTACAAGAGATCATGATCATAGCATAAACCAAGTACTAACACGGTGCACACACTTGTCACCTTTGCACACGTGCGAGGAGGAATAAAACTACTTTAATAACATTGCTAGAGTAGCACATAGATAAATTGTGATACAAACACATTGCAATCATAAAGAGATATAAATAAGCACCTCACTATGCCATTCAACGAGTGAATAAGTATTCTGTGAAATATAGCCTAAGAGACCCACACGGTGCACACACTCGTCACCTTTACACACGTGGGACAAGGAGTCTCCGGAGATCACATAAGTAAAACTCACTTGACTAGCATAATGACATCTAGATTACAAGCATCATCATATGAATCTCAATCATGTAAGGCAGCTCATGAGATTATTGTATTGAAGTACATAGGAGAGAGATGAACCACATAGCTACCGGTACGGCCCCGAGCCTCGATGGAGAACTACTCCCTCCTCATGGGAGCAGCAGCGGTGATGAAGATGGCGGTGGAGATGGCAGCGGTGTCGATGGAGAAGCCTTCCGGGGGCACTTCCCCGCTCCGGCAGGGTGCCGGAACAGAGACTCCTGTCCCCCAGATCTTGGCTTCGCGATGGCGGCGGCTCTGGAAGGTTTTCTGTATCGTGGTTTTTCCCATCAGAGGTTTCGCGACGGAGGCTTTATATAGGCGAAGAGGCGGCGCAGGAGGGTCGAAGGGGTGGCCACACCATATGGCGGCGTGGCCAGGGCCTGGGCCGCGCCGGCCTATGGTCTGGGGGCCCAGTGCCCCCTCCGGTCCTTCCCGGTGTTCTGGATGCTTCCGGTGAAAATAGGAACCTGGGTCTTGATTTCGTCCGATTCCGAGAATATTTCGTTACTAGGATTTCGAAACCAAAAACAGCATAAAACGAGAACCGGCACTTCGGCATCTTGTTAATAGGTTAGTTCCGGAAAATGCACGAATATGACATAAAGTGTGCATAAAACATGTAGGTATCATCAATAATATGGCATAGAACATAAGAAATTATCGATACATCGGAGACGTATCAAGCATCCCCAAGCTTAGTTCTGCTCGTCCCGAGCGAGGTAAAACGATAACAAAGATAATTTCCGAAGTGACATGCCATCATAAACTTGATCATATTGTAAACATATGTAATGAATGCAGCGATCAAAACAATGGTAATGACATGAGTAAACAACTGAATCATAAAGCAAAGACTTTTCATGAATAGTACTTAAAGACAAGCATCAATAAGTCTTGCATAAGAGTTAACTCATAAAGCAATAATTCAAAGTAGAGGTATTGAAGCAACACAAAGGAAGATGAAGTTTCAGCGGTTGCTTTCAACTTATAACATTTATATCTCATGGATATTGTCAACATAGAGTAATATAACAAGTGCAATATGCAAGTATGTAGGAATCAATGCACAGTTCACACAAGTGTTTGCTTCTTGAGGTGGAGAGAGATAGGTGAACTCGACTCAACATAAAAGTAAAAAGAATGGTCCTTCAAAGAGGAAAGCATCGATTGCTATATTTGTGCTAGAGCTTTTATTTTGAAAACATGAAACAATTTTGTCAACGGTAGTAATAAAGCATATGAGTTATGAAAGTTATATCTTACAAGTTGCAAGCCTCATGCATAGTATACTAATAGTGCCCGCACCTTGTCCTAATTAGCTTGGACTACCGGATCTTTGCAATGCACATGTTTTAACCAAGTGTCACAATGGGGTACCTCCATGCCGCCTGTACAAAGGTCTAAGGAGAAAGCTCGCATTTTGGATTTCTCGCTTTTGATTATTCTCAACTTAGACATCCATACCGGGACAACATGGACAACGAGATAATGGACTCCTCTTTAATGCATAAGCATGTGGCAACAATTATTATTCTCATATGAGATTGAGGATGTGTGTCCAAAACTGAAACTTCCACCATGAATCATGGCTTTAGTTAGCGGCCCAATGTTCTTCTCTAACAATATGCATGCTCCAACCATAAAGGTGGTAGTTCTCTCTTACTTCAGACAAGACGGACATGCATAGCAACTCACATGATATTCAACAAAGAAGAGTTGATGGCGTCCCCAGAAGCATGGTTATCGCACAACAAGCAACTTAATAAGAGATAAAGTGCATAAGTACATATTCAATACCACAATAGTTTTTAAGCTATTTGTCCCATGAGCTATATATTGCAAAGGTGAATGATGGAATTTTAAAGGTAGCACTCAAGCAATTTACTTTGGAATGGCGGATAAATACCATGTAGTAGGTAGGTATGGTGGACACGAATGGCATAATGGTTGGCTCAAGGATTTTGGATGCATGAGAAGTATTCCCTCTCGATACAAGGTTTAGGCTAGCAAGGTTATTTGAAACAAACACAAGGATGAACGGTGCAGCAAAACTCACATAAAAGACATATTGTAAACATTATAAGATTCTACACCGTCTTCCTTGTTGTTCAAAACTCAATACTAGATATTATCTAGACTCTAGAGAAACCAAATATGCAAACCAAATTAGCAAGCTCTAAGTGTTTCTTCATTAATGGGTGCAAAGTATATGATGCAAGAGCTTAAACATGAGCACAACAATTGCCAAGTATCAAATTATCCAAGACATTTTTAGAGTTACTACATGTAGCATTTTCCAATTCCAACCATATAACAATTTAACGAAGAAGAAACTTCGCCATGAATACTATGAGTAGAGCCTAAGGACATATTTGTCCATATGCTACAGCGGAGCGTGTCTCTCTCCCATAAAGTGAATTCTAGGATCCATTTTATTCAAACAAAACAAAAAACAAAAACAAACCGACGCTCCAAGCAAAGTACATAAGATGTGACGGAATAAAAATATAGTTTCGGGGGAGGAACTCGATAATGTTGTCGATGAAGAAGGGGATGCCTTGGGCATCCCCAAGCTTAGACGCTTGAGTCTTCTTAAAATATGCAGGGGTGAACCACCGGGGCATCCCCAAGCTTAGAGCTTTCACTCTCCTTGATCATATTGCATCATACTCCTCTCTTGATCCTTGAAAACTTCCTCCACACCAAACTCGAAACAACTCATTAGAGGGTTAGTGCATAATAAAAATTAACATGTTCAGAGGTGACACAATCATTCTTAACACTTCTGGACATTGCATAAAGCTACTTGGACATTAATGGATCAAAGAAATTCATCCAACATAGCAAAAGAGGCAATGCGAAATAAAAGGCAGAATCTGTCAAAACAGAACGATCCGTAAAGATGGATTTTATTAGGCCCCAGACTTGCTCAAATGAAAATGCTCAAATTGAATGGAAGTTGCGTACATATCTGAGGATCATGCACGTAAATTGGCTTAATTTTCTGAGCTACCTACAGGGAGGTAGACCCAGATTCGTGACAGCAAAGAAATGCTGGAACTGCGCAGTAATCCAAATCTAGTACTTACTTTACTATCAAAGACTTTACTTGGCACAACAAAACACAAAACTAAGATAAGGAGAGGTTGCTACAGTAGTAAAAAACTTCCAAGACACAAATATAAAACAAAGTACTGTAGCAAAATAACACATGGGTTATCTCCCAAGAAGTTCTTTCTTTATAGCCGTTAAGATGGGCTCAAGCAGTTTTAATGATGCACTCGCAAGAAATAGTAGTTGAAGCAAAAGAGAGCATCAAAAGGCAAATTCAAAACACATTTAAGTCTAACATGCTTCCTATGCATAGGAATCTTGTAAATAAACAAGTTCAAGAAGCATAATGCAACAAGCATAGAAAAACTAGACAAGCTCAACTTCAAGATTTTAAGCATATAGAGAGGTGTTTTAGTAACATGAAAATTTCTACCACCATATTTTTCTCTCTCATAATAACTTTCAGTAGTGTCATGAGAAAACTCAACAATATAACCATCACCTAAAGCTTTCTTATCATGAGTCTCATGCATAAAATTATTACTCTCCACATAAGCATAATCAATTTTATTAGTAATAGCGGGAGCAAATTCAACAAAGTAGCTATCATTATTATTCTCTTCAAGTGTAGGAGGCATAGTATAATCACAACAAAATTTACTCTCCATAGTAGGTTGTGCCAAAAGACCACTATTATAATCATCATAAATAGGAGGCAAAGTATCATCAAAGAAAATTTTCTCTTTAATGCTTGGGGGACTAAAAAGATCATGAAAACCAGCTTCCCCAAACTTAGAACTTTCTATATCATTATCAACAATGGTGTTCAAAGCGTTCATACTAATATTACTACCAGCATGCAAATATGATTCCATAGGTTTTTTAATTTTCGCATCAAACAATCCATGTTTTAAATCAGAAAATAGAATAAGAAGCTCATTGTTGTCCATTATGCCAAACTAATGTAAACAAGAAACAAAAAGATGCAATTGCAGGATCTAAAGGAAATAGCTTTGAGCACACACACAATGGCGCCGAAAAAGTACTGTTACTACGGAACCGGAGTATGAGTGCCTTTTACCTTTCCTCCCGGCAACGGCGCCGGAAAATAGCTTGATGTCTACGGGAGCTTCTATTCTTGTAGACAGTGTTGGGCCTCCAAGAGCAGAGGTTTGTAGAACGGCAACAAGTTTCCCTTAAGTGGATCACCCAAGGTTTATCGAACTCGGGGAGGAAGAGGTCAAAGATATCCCTCTCATGCAACCACTGCAACCACAAAGCAAGAAGTCTCTTGTGTCCCCAACACACCTAATAGGTGCACTAGTTCGGCGAAGAGATAGTGAAATACAGGTGGTATGAATAAGTAGTAGCAACGGCACCGAGAAAAGTGCTTTGCCCAGGACGATAAACAAGCGAGTAGTAACGCAGCGGTAGTAACGCAGCGGTAGTAACGCAATGAAAACGAGTAAACAAGCAGCGATAGCGATATTTAGGAACAAGGCCTAGGGATTAGACTTTCACTAGTGGACACTCTCAACATTGATCACATAACGGAATAGATAAATGCATACTCTACACTTTTGTTGGATGATGAACACATTGCGTAGGATTACACGAACCCTCAATGCCGGAGTTAACAAGCTCCACAATAATGCTCATATTTTAGTAACCTTTAGTGTAAGATAGATCAAAAGACTAAACCAAGTACTAGCATAGCATGCACACTTGTCACCTTCATGCATATGTAGGAGGAATAGATCACATCAATATTATCATAGCAATAGTTAACTTCGCAATCTACAAGAGATCATGATCATAGCATAAACCAAGTACTAACACGGTGAACACACTGTCACCTTTGCACACGTGCAGGAGGAATAAAACTACTTTAATAACATTGCTAGAGTAGCACATAGAAAAATTGTGATACAAACACATTGCAATCATAAAGAGATATAAATAAGCACCTCACTATGCCATTCAACGAGTGAATAAGTATTCGTGAAATATAGCCTAAGAGACCCACACGGTGCACACACTCGTCACCTTTACACACGTGGGACAAGGAGTCTCCGGAGATCACATAAGTAAAACTCACTTGACTAGCATAATGACATCTAGATTACAAGCATCATCATATGAATCTCAATCATGTAAGGCAGCTCATGAGATTATTGTATTGAAGTACATAGGAGAGAGATGAACCACATAGCTACCGGTACGGCCCGAGCCTCGATGGAGAACTACTCCCTCCTCATGGGAGCAGCAGCGGTGATGAAGATGGCGGTGGAGATGGCAGCGGTGTCGATGGAGAAGCCTTCCGGGGCACTTCCCCACTCCGGCAGGGTGCCGGAACGGAGACTCCTGTCCCCCGGATCTTGGCTTCGCGATGGCGGCGGCTGCGGAAGGTTTTCCGTATCGTGGTTTTTCCCATCGGAGGTTTCGCGACGGAGGCTTTATATAGGCGAAGAGGCGGCGCGGGAGGGTCGAAGGGGTGGCCACACCATATGGCGGCGCGGCCGGGGCACGGGCCGCGCCGGCCTATGGTGCCGGGGGCCCGGTGCCCCCCCTCCGGTCCTTCCCGGGTGTTCCGGATGCTTCCGGTGAAAATAGGAACACGGGTCTTGATTTCGTCCGATTCGAGAATATTTCGTTACTAGGATTTCGAAACCAAAAACAGCGAGAAAACGAGAGCGGCACTTCGGCATCTTGTTAATAGGTTAGTTCCAGAAAATGCACGAATATGACATAAAGTGTGCATAAAACATGTAGGTATCATCAATAATATGGCATAGAACATAAGAAATTATCGATACGTCGGAGACGTATCACATGCCCGCCCAAAAGGTGGGTGAAGTGAGCATGCAACTCCGTACTCGTCATCTTGTCCGGGTCAATGGTCGCCAATCTAGTTCCTGTCATGGTTAGTATGCAACAAGCAAAAATATATATGCCTACAAATTACAGAATATGGTGGTTCACGCGTAATCCTTCAAGCAAAATATGAAGTTGTTACAAATTTTTACCAAACAGGAGGAAGGCGATACGGCAACCAGGAAGGATCAGCGTTGCCCCAAAGATTGCCAAGGCGATTACTAGGTGTCGACACAAAGCACATGGAGACAATATTTGGAGTTGTAGGAAGGCTAATATGCTAGCAAAAAATAGCAATTGTCAAAACAGCAATGTAATATTGAAAGTATACTCAACAACGGTATTGTGCTGGTCCTAGGCTAGACCGTACTAGAGACGCGAACCTAGAGCACTAACAATGTCACGGCGTGGCACGCAAGCAACGAGCAGCGATGAGGTGGCAAACCGAGATGCGAAAATCACTATGATGACGAGTGTCTCAAATTGATTCCCGAGATCTAAAAACAGTATAGCCTAAGATTTTTTGTCTAAATTTCTGAAATGTGCTCCGGAAAGCGTGCGGCCGCCAAAAAATGTCGCTATAACGGCTAGTGGAGAAAAGTGATATTCAAGGTCGAAAACTAGTGTAGCCAGGAATTTTTTCGGAGGCGGTTTCAGACTTTTTTTTTTGCTCTCCTTCGCAATCTTTACCGACGGCCGAAACTTATCTCACGGAATTTTTTATACAGCACAGGCGAAATTAGAAGGCAACAACTAATAATGAAAAACAGGTGACACCTTGCAAACGTATCTATAATTTTTGATGCTCCATGCTTGTTTTACACCAATTCTAATATGTTTTGTTTACACTTCATGGCACGTTTTCGCATTTTTCGGAACTAACCTATTGACAGATGCCACAGTGCCAGTTCCCTGTTTTCTGGTGTTTTTAATTTTAGAAAAGTTGTACAGGAAATATTCTCGGAATTGGACGAAACAAAAGCCGAAGTTGCTATTTTACCGAAACAAAGACGGAGTCCAGCGGAGAGACGGAGGTGGGCCAGGGGCCGGCCAGACCACGCCTAGGCGCGGCTTGGCCCTAGCTCTCGCCTAGGGGTGGTCTGGGGCCACCAGGCCTCCACCGACCTCGCTCTTCCACCTATAAATTCCCTTCAACGAGAAAACCTTAAATATACAAGCCTCCATCCATGAAATGTTCCATCGCCGCCGTCATCGTCCAGACGAGTTTCGGGGCTCAGAAGTTCCTGTTTCGGCACCCTGCCGGGACGGGGATTGACCCCGGAGCCATCTCCATCGACTCCACCGCCTCTACTTCGACTCCATGATGGTTCGTGAGTAGTGCCCCCCCTGGACTACGGTTTCTCGACTGTAGCTAGTTGGTACTCTCTCTCTCCCATGTACTTCAATACAATGATCTCATGAGTTGCCTTACATGATTGGGATCCATATGATGTAATTGGTTTTGTGTTCGTTGGGATCCGATAAATTGTAGAATTGTGATCAGATTGTTCACCATATTATCATACTACCGTTATTTAAGATCTTGCATGCTCTCCGGTACTTGTAGTTACCCTGATCAAGTAGTTGTTCGCATCTCCAAGATGGAGTATTTATGCTCGATAGTGGGTTCATGCCTCTAGTTTTCTGGAAGAGTGACAATAACTTCTAAGATTGTAGATGTGTTGTTGCTACTAGGGAGAAAACAACAATGTTTTGTCTAAGGATAATTCTATTGTTTACTTTACACACATTGCTTAATGCGATAGTCTGTTGCTTGCAACTTAATACTGGAAAGGGTTCGGATGATAACCTGAAGGTGGATTATTAGTCATAGATGCAGTTGGATTACGGTCTATGTATTATATTGTAATGCCCAATTAAACACTACAGTAACCTTTATCTTACTAGTGGAATACCCGTGCTTCGCCACCGCTTCCTACCTTATATTTAGTGTCACACACACGTGTAAACAATGCACACAAATATTAAAGTACGGCAAAAAAAAATACATAAAACACATAATATTAAATAAGTTAAAGTTTATTTAACATTAAATATAATTTAATGTGATGAGTACAAAATACAAGAACCGACATATTATCCCGGATTTATTAAAGCCATGGCTCCTTGATGCGCGTAAGGTATCCTTGCACAACCTTGGAAATGTTGTCTTTAACTTCATTAGTAAGGTATTGAGTATGTGTATTAAAAGCTTCTTCCTCAACCCGTACCCATCTGCACAAACAATGTATCATTTTAACATGAAGTTTTGTTCACATAAAAATGTAAGAATGTGAACATAGAGTACACACAGTGCAAACTGGATGAACAAATTTTTTACCATCCCATGAGAGCATGAAGCTAAATACTAAGTATCCAGAAAACATTCTGCAAATGAATGAAACATATCATTATCTTGGTCATTAGGATGAAAATAAAATAAATTGCTTGTAATGATAACAAGAGAAAATCACTTGTCGAGGCTTGTTGGTATTGTAATATTGTGAGGGTATTTACGTGGCTAGAAATAAATATCGAAATTCCAACCAGGTTGTGCAATTTTAAGGCCGTCATTTAGATAGAACGAGCACCTTTGTAATTTGATAATTGGTACCTCTCATCACATAGAGGTTTAGAAAATGGATAAAATAGATACACGATGCTCATGTTTATCAATGGTGAACAAGATGTAGTCGTTAAGAAATGCGTGTGGCAAATAAATCTGCAAGTGGTGACCATCAGAATACGTAAATCATGTTGAGAATGAACAAGGGACCTAACTTACCATGTTGCACGATGATTTTTTTTCTCTTCCTCTCTTCAATGTACCTTCCGCCCCTCCACTCATATTTGAAAACCAATAGCAAATGATTAGAAAATAGTAATAATTCCATTGTGTTGCACACAACAAATACTACCTCCGATCCATATTAAGTGTCGCCAATTTCAGTAATTATTGTTGATTTAGTACTTTAACTGCTCGTTGTTATGCATTTTAAGTGTCGTTGATTTAGTACAAACCTAAAATGGATGACACTTAATATGGATCAAATGTAGTTAAAGAAATCTTAGCATAAGACCAAAAAGACATGGTCTATTATTTCTCCCCGCCCTCTCGATGACGTCCTGCTCTAGAGCTCAACTTGGAGCTACTGGACATGAAAATGTATAATCTTGAATGTTTCTCAAGGAATGTTTTTGGCGGCGCGCAGGCATGTATCAAGTCTGTTCTCTTATAATCTTATTAGCAAGCCAATTACATTCACATGGACCTTGATGATCTGATGTTTTTCTACTGACCTTCAACTTAATAATCATATCTCTAAACAAGGACTCATTAAAAATAAGTAAGAATACACACATTTATTGCCTTAACTTCTGAACATATCAAGTTGCGGGAAGGCGATCAAATGTCTCGAAGCTACGATGATGGTGTATCAAAAAATCACTATCTATTGCACTCCTACTATATTTTTTGAAATCGTTCCTCAGTTACAGATACACAATCAAGGATTTCACAAACAGGACAAACTATCTTCAATCTTCAGCTCTGAGCCGAACTACCATCCATGAAGCCCGAATGCACTTCTCATTTCCAGATCTACATTCTCACATCTACCATGCTGTTTGAATTATGGATCTCACATCTACAATAATCTTTATGTTATCATAGCATGTATTTTCACGCCCTCACAATTATCAATTGCCTAACTGTAATTTGTTCACCCAACACATGTTATTTGGAAAGTTACCACTAGTGTAGATAGCTAGGAACCCCGGTCCTTCTGTCATCATCATTGCTCTATAGTCAACTACGTACTGGAATATTTTCCGGTGCCATCGCCTCGGTGTTACTGCTACTGATGTTGTATTACTATTGTCATTGCTCTCATATTACTGCTGCTTTCACATCACCCCTGTTACTAGTGCTTTTCCATGTGCAGATGAATTGACAACTCCGTTGTTAAGACTTATAAATATTCTTTACCTCCCTTGTATCGAATCGATAAATTTTGGTTTTACTTCCCTCGAAGACTGCTGCAATCCCCTATACTTGTGGGTCATTAAGACTATTTTCTGGTGCCGTTGCCGGGGAGGCATAGATCTACTCATAAATTCACCTGGGGAGTACACTTTACCTGTCTCTATGTTTTATTTTATTTTATTTTGTCTTGTATAGTTTATTTGTGCTTAGTTTATTTCTGTTTAGTCGTCCCCATCACCCGTCACCACCACGGTGACCACACACGGTGGTGGCCACGCCGGCGTGCTGCGGCCAGGGGAGGGCCTTGGTGCGCTCTGTGAGGGTTCAGAGAGGTGGAGAGGAGGGGAGTGAGGTAGAGGGGAGTGGTATGAGGTGAAGGAAGATGCTGGGGTAGGCTTTATATAGCTCGGGGCGGGTGTACGGTGGACATGGTGCACATGGTCGGAGGTGCGTGAGGTTTGAGCGTGGTGGAGTAGCTGTGTTGTAGTATCTTGCACGATGGTGGATCTAGTGCAGCTGAAATCCCGGAGATACGCGTGCCGAGTCTCCCAAAACAAGGTGGTGTCTGCGCGTGCACGAAGGTGTTCGATGGAGTGTGCTCGGTCATGGGTGAAGGAGGGTGGTGTAGCACCGTTGCGTCCGGGTCCTGGTGCGGTGCTATTGCAGGCTACGGCTAGGGGTGGCCAATGGAGGTCTATAGGTCTGGGAACGCGTGAGCACGGCCAGTACGAGGTGACCACGTCCATGGCGAGCACGGGTTGGAGGCTGAGGGGCGGGGCTTCCCTCGGGACCATGCCCGTTGGATAGAGGGGTGCCAGGGCGTCTTCATGGCGAGGCCTAGGGAGCTGGGGTGCCTGCTTCCTTCTTGACCCAGAATGAGGTGGCCACCAAGAATAATGAGAAGGAAGGGAGATGCTAGGCTAGCTAGGGAGGCTCCCATGATGTCCTGGGGTGGTGTGAGGTCTGGTTGCTTGCTGGCATTAAGTGGAGGGAGGAGGGGTAGGCTGCAAGCAAGGATCTTTCCAAGATCTTGTCACAAGCATGCACATGGGCATCCACTTCTTTCCTTTCTCCCAAAGCCTAATCTGTAGGGGCAGCTATGGTGCATGGTCAACCAGAGGGTGGAAAAGAGGGTGGAGGGATCTTATTTTAATGAGAAGGAGAAGGGAGGGTGCATGGCACAATACCATGATCAACATGGCCGGCCACTTTCTCTCTCTCCAAAATCATGCATAAGAGGGCAAGGCAATGGTCCAAGGTGTAAGTTAAGTTGACTAAGGTGGGGTCCAGGTGATGGAGGAATCAATTTTGTAATTTTGAGGATGTCAAGAATCGAGTTAAGAACTTGTGAAGGAATGGGAGATTAATTACATGAAGTGATCAATTGATTATTCAAATCAAGGCTAAGTAGGGGAGGTGATGGGGATAAGAAGATCAGAAGGGTGCATCAAATCTTCTAGGCTTGCTACTTGAATTTGAGCATATTAGGTAGATGCTTAGATCAGCTTCTAGGCATGTGCCCAATTTGGAAGAATTTCATTTGGAAAAGGTTCTCAAATAAAAAAAAATAGCAAGAGGGCACTTGGAGTTCAAGAGTTTCTATCCCTTAACTAAAAAAAGGATATTCTTCTCAAAAAAATTAGAAGAGCAACAACAAGCAAGTTTTTGCAGAAGTACCATAAATATGTATTTTAAAAGAAAGAATAAAATAAATACTTTTATAGAAAGTATTTTTGGGTTGAAAGAAATTAGGTGATACAAAATACCATCCACAATCCCTATTCTTATTTTAAGAAACAATTTGAATTTTTTTAATAAATCTAGAAGTGGTTTTGGAGTTAAAATTAGGGAAGGAAATAAATAGGGTTGTGGAAATTTTGTAAGAGAAAGGAAAATTTTAATTTTGGGAAAAAGTGATCCCAAGGGTGGATGACTACTACATAATGTAGATACCATTTTCACTCTTGGTTTTGTGGAGTTTAAACTTGGATTAAAGAAAAACAAGAGGTAAAAGTGAAGGAAGTGATCTTAAGGTTAAACATTGGATAGGGTACAAGATCAAGTGAATATAAGAATTGTAAGGGTGGAATGGGACATGCAAGACGTGGAAGTTATAAAGGGTGTTGCATAGATGAGATCTATGCCTTGAGGTCACCTATACCAGTTGTGGTTGCTTAGATATCAACTGCCAACGTTTGAGTCTTTTAAGCCTGCCAAAACAGATTGTTGACTTGGCCTCAAAACCAACAAGGATAAGTGGGTATAAGAGTGATCTGGCCCAAGGCATTGGGATGGTTGGGGAGTTCACATGACAAGGTAGGTCTAGGGCCAAGTGAGGTACATTGGATGGAAAAGGATAACTTAATCTAAAGGCTCCAAAAGTGAATCTGATAACAATTTTAGGACTTAGCCAAAATTGTGATGTTTTAGGGTTTTTGACAAGGGTATAAGAGAAAGATGTAGTAAGGGGTAGATGATCCCAAGTTTTGAATCAAGGATGGGTTGATCTTGGGTATACCACAAGGGTGAATTTTTAAGTAGGCATACCCAAGTTTCTTAAGTGGAAAGGCTTGATGTAGTAAAAAGGAAAACAACTTTTCCTAAGCCACGCATGTGTTTTATTAGGTGAGTTGTTTGTTTTACCACTAGGGGTGTTGTTCTTTGGGGTAGCTCAAGTCAAAACTCAACAAGCAAGTCAAGACAATTCATCTACCAGCAGATCAAGGTAATTCATTATAACAAACAGATTAAGGCAATTCATCTAATTAGTCTTTAGAATAAGTTTTTGTTCCCCCTGATTTTTGCACTAAGGACAACTAAACATGGTTGCAAAAGTTGGGGTGTTACATTACCGAGGAAACGCTGAAATCTGATACCAAGATGATAAGGGGTTGCTCAATCTTCTCAGTAAGCACGGTGGTGGTGGTGAACACAAGATGAACACGGCGGAGATAACACGATGAGGAGGTGGAGATAACTTGTATGCCGCCGAAGAAGTCTCTCGATTGATACATGTCGCCAATGCAACAGCTCTCAACCCTGCAAGATATTCTCAACTCCACACACTTGCGCACGTAGCCGCCGACCACAAAGCGGTAAATTGCAATCTTCTAATCCCCAATGGAACAACAGATCACACAAAATTTCAGTAGCAAACACCAGATCGATGCGAATTGGTGTATAGATTCAACAGAGTTGCAAAACAATCAACTATGAACTAGGGTTTATCTTAAACATGGTCTAAAGATATTATGGGGCGTCCTGGGCACTTATATAGGGGTTCAGGACGACCAGAAGTCGAGAAAATACAATAATAACCGACCCAGATCGTGATCTGGTCGAGACTGACTCGGACAAGTCCGGCCCGGGGGCCGGCCGAGCAGGCCAGGGACCGGCCGGTCCGGTTTGGACCGGGCCAGGGACCGGGCTGGCACCGGGCGGGCGTGGGAGGCTTACTGGATGGTGCCCGGTTGGCACCGGTGTGGGAGCCGGCAGGCGCCGGGCTCATCCGTCGTGGCGGCCGGTGGGACCAGGCGTGGGGCCGGGCTGGCCAGCGTGGCGGCCGGTTGCGCTGGGCGTGGGACCGGTCTGGACTGCTTCTCATTCCTTTGCGCATGCCTCCCTCTCCTCCCTCCGTCGTCCATGGGATGTCTTCATGTCCAGCTCCATGTCCAGCTGCTCCTCTCCTTCTCGTGCGATGCTTGCTCCCTCTTCGTGCCTGATCATACATAAGTAAAAGGACTTAGGCAGTATAAAGTTCTCATCGATCAAAGTACCATTTAGGAGTTAATTCACCTGCTCCTTAAGTAGCTTCGCACGAGCCCTTGTAATGGGTCCAATCCTGACTTCATTGGAGTTGAGCTTCACAGCAGTATCTTATTCATCTTGTAATGACAGAGGTAGTGGTTCGGTAGGGATGTCCTCATCATGGTTGGTCCATGAAGGTTTATCCGGAATGGACCTAACCTTGAGCTAGTGTACTCGTCGAATTTAGCCGCTGAAGTACAACAAGCGGCTAATCTGCGAGTACTCCGGGGTCGACGACCAGCTGCGGGCGACCAAGGACAATTTACCAGCGGATTCTCTAAACAAGAGGATCCGGACTCTTGTGAATCTCACTCGGGGCCAGGAGGTCTCGGAGATCAACAAAGAGATCCACATCAACAACAAATGCCCTCCAGTACGTTTTCTTACTTAGTCATTTTACTTCTCATTTGTGACTTGCTCTAACTTCTTCAACGCTTCCTCTTTCAGCTCAACACCTTGGCGGAGGAAGGCTTTAGAGACATTTTTCGTAATCCTACAGATGCTGGAAAGGCGGAGGAGGATCCGGAGGACGAAGACAAGGGGGAAGAACAGGTTTCCAAGAAGAAAACCACCCCTCGCGCTACCAAACGTCCCCGCGCCAAGGTCTCCGGTACTGATGCCGGAGCCAGCGGTGAGGCCTCCGCCAAGAAGGCAAAAACCACCGCTCCATCTGGACCTCCACGCCTCAACTCCAGGAAGGCGGAGCATACTCGGATCAAGCTGTTGGCTACATTCGGAAAAAAGGACACGCCCGCAACTTCCCGGAGCCACGTAAGTGTTCCAGAATATAGACTCTTTGTTATGAAGCTAAAACTCATCGCTTATATCTTTTCTTTACTTGGTTCAGGAACCAGAAGATTGCCACTTCGCGGGTTATTACCCAGAAGCCAATCACCAGCTTTCTCCGGACATCACCGGCCATTGGCTCCGCCACACCAGTTCCACCAAGCACCTCCAACACAGCTCCCCAACCTACTCCGCCTGAAGCTCAGCCCACTCCTGATCCCGCCACCGAAACTCAAGTGGAAGTAATTCCAGTGAGCAAAGGAGAAAGGACGGAAGCTGCTCCGCTACTAAGCGAGCCACCCCTGAGGAAGCTCAAGGCAAAGGCCCAGAGGAGGCGGAAGTCACATCTGCAGATAAGGCTGAAGCTACGGCTAATGATGCCATCGTATTCCCGGCCAATTTTGGCGATCCTTCCGACTCTATGCTACGCCCAAGGCGTACTCCACCAAGTTCTTCAACAAACTCACAGAGGCAGAGAAATGGGAGCTCGAGAAAGATCTTCTGAACTCCATGCTAAACAACGCATGGGGTAAAGCTGATGCTGAATGTTCCGACATTCAGAATCACAAAAGGGAGATCGACGAGTTTCTCGATCAACTTCTCTGCAAGCGCAAGGTAAACCAATCTTCCCAGTAGCTCCCAAGTATCTAGGTGGAAACCAAACTTAGTTTGCACCTTGATACTTTGAGTAAACCATCCTGAGATTTTTTTTAAAGTGTCGTAGTAGCCCCCAAGCGTCATGTCGGAAGAATTTCCGGCATTGATACTTCAAAAAGATCTACACTTATTTATATGCAATCGGAACTTATCCTTACTTTGTTACTGGTGTAGGAATAACAAGCAGTGCACTATGCGCTCCATAAGGACATCTCTTTGCAGCGCCGCGTCACTCTCAGTCAAGCGGATCAAATTCACGATGCTAAGGAGATGATTGCGGAACTGGAGAAAATGCTGGCGGAAGCCCAAGGTACGTCTCCGACCAGTTCGTCATTACTCCAATTTTCCGACTTTAAACTTACTTTGAATTTTTGTTTTATTTGAGCAGGTGCGTCTACCTCTCTTGCCACTGCTTCTTCAGAACTTGAGAACTTGCGCTCCGCCCACAAGGCCCTAGAGTCAAAACCGAAGGAGGCGGAAGAAAAGCGGGAACTTGCTGAGAATCAGCTGGCTGAGAAGAATTCCGAGTTCATCAGAGAGAAGACTGATCTGGTGGAGAAGCGGAGAAGGGCAACGCTACACTTAAAAACCTCCAAGCTGACGTCCAAACGCTCCGGACTTATATTACGCAAGAAGAGAAAGGTTGGGACCTGCTGAACTCCGATGTCATGGGTAAGTATCCAGAGCCCAAAATCAAGACAATTCTCCATAACTCTGAATGACGCTTAACTCTGTTCAATTTGTGATTATAGATCCACTTGGATATTATGAGGCCCGTCACGAGATGTTTCCGCACGATGACTTGATCCGGCTGGCCGGATACGATTGCAGAGACCTAGTCTCGGCCTGTTGCAAGATCTGCCACAACTTGGCGATCAAGGATAGCCGAACCTGCGACATCCGTGAGCTTATCCAGAAAATGGATGTCCTGCCGGAGCTTGTGGTTGATCTCCAAGATTCTTCAGCCTGAGGCGCTGCTCAGATGTCCTTGGCAATGTGTCTTGCTCGTGCTCTGGGTCTTGATATTGATGTGATGTGACCACTGTTGGCATTCCTCCGAATGTGGATGCAGATGCGCTTTTGGATGCTTGCAGTGGTTATGACACTAGGATTGCACGGCGCATTCATCACGACGAATTCTACGACAAAGTGGTGCTTCCTGCTGATGAACCTCTCGAAGCGGAGCTTGAGAAGGAGCGTGAAGGGAGGCAAGACCAGCCGGATCCGGGGACGGAAGCCGATATACCTGGACCAGCTCCAAGGAAGCTGAGAAGAACAAGACGAAGAGCGACGATGAAGACGCTTCTTCTCCGGCTAAGGAAGCGGAAAAGAGCGAGGTCCAAGCTGAAGATGAAGATCCTTCTTCTCCGGTCAAGGAGAAGTAAAAAACTTGTTCCTGCGGGAAAGTTATAAACACTGCATCATTTTGGCCCCTTCGAGGGTTTGTAATATAACTTAAATATTTGAAGTAGCTAGGACGAAACGAGTGCATGGACAGAAAAAACTTATCATGCTATCTGTTTAATTATATATGCATGTTTCATTATTTGAAAGCAAGTGCTAGTTTCTAAGTTTTCCGGCTTGCTTATTTGACCTTCCACGAGCCGGAAAACCTTTAGCTGGAAATGCTCGCCGCCAACGACGAAGCCCACTAGCGATCCGTCAATAACCATGGAAATAAGCCCCCAGCCGAGGTACCGGAAGTCCCTACCAGGAATCCATAAGTTCGCAACGAAAAACTCATCCACCAGAAAACTTGAGCTCACGTCCTAATGGATGTTTTTTGAAAATCACAACTTTCATACACGCCTTGGCGGAAAAATCCAGCTCTGCGGTTTTAGTCGAAAAAACATACACGATACAAAAATGAACAAGTAAAGGAGGTAAAAGACTCAAAGAGTGAATCATATGCTTTATTTCATTGTTAATGTATCATAACTATTACAAAGTATGTAATGCGAAAATTGGTAAATGTGGAAAGGACGTAGCTGTGCTATATTCCAGGGACGGTCTGTTTCGTCGTATACGTCACCTGGATCCTCCCTCTTGCGTTTCCGATGCCAATTGGTAGGTCTATCCTTTAACTCGCGGATATCAACGAGGTAGTAAGATCCGTTGTGCAGCACATTGCTGATGACAAAAGGTCCTTCCCATGGAGATTGCAACTTATGCTCTTTCACCTGCCGGAGGACCAAGTCACCTTCCTTAAATGAGCGGTCCGAACTCGACAGTTATGATAGCGTCGGAGCTTCTGCTGGTAGATGGTGGAACGTTGATCATCTAGGTTCCGAGCTTCTTCGAGCAGGTCCACAGATAGCTGTTGAGCCTCGTCAGCAGTTTCTTCATTGTAGGCAGAAACTCGCGGGGAATCATGGATGATGTCGGAGGGGAGCACAGCTTCAGATCCGTATACTAGGAAGAAAGGCGTGAATCCAGTCGACCTGTTAGGGGTAGTTCATAAACTCCACAGAACAGAATCTAACTCCTCAACCCAAGCTCTGGCTGCTTGCTGCAGCGGTTCTTCAAGGCGAGGTTTGACTCCGGCTAGTATGAGGCCGTTGGCTCGCTCGACCTGCCCATTGGATTATGGATGAGCCACAGAGGCGAGATCAAGCCGGATCCCTACATCATTGCAATAATCCATTAGTTCTCCTTGTGCAAAGTTCGTGCCATTATCTGTGATAATGCTGTGTGGGATGTCGTATCTCACTACGAGCCTGCAAACAAATTTTAGTGTCGTAGCACCATCGGCTTTTCTCACTAGCTTTGCCTCGATCCACTTACTGAACTTGTCAATAGTGACCAAGAGGTACTCAAAACCGCCAGGAGATGATTTCTTTAATTTTCTGACCATGTCGATCCCCCAGACCACGAACGGCCAAGTGATAGGGATGGTCTTCAGCTCCTGAGCCAGAGCATTTGGTTGAGTAGCGTAGTACTGGCAACCTCGAGAAGTTTTGACTATCTTTTCAACATCTTCTTTAGCTGTTAGCCAGTAAAAACCTTGTCGGAAAGCTTTTACAACGAGGGACCTGGGAGCGGCGTGATGCCCGCAATCACCGTGGTGGATCTCTCTGAGGATTTTGATGCCATCTTGATTGGAGACGCATTTCAGAAATACCTCGTTTGCACTTCGTTTATAGAGTTGTCCATCAACTATTGTGTAGGACCTTGCTCGTCTGACGACCTGTCGTGCGAGGACTTCATCCTCCAGCAACTTCTGGTCGATGAGGTGGAAAGGTTGAGTACAAGCCGAAGCGATAACCATCACCTCCTTAGCCGGAGACACCTCCACATCTGGGTTTTTCGGGTTAGCGCCCTTTACTAAGGGTGTCCGTAGGTGCTCAAGGAAAATACCAGGCGGAATGGGTTTCATGCCAGATCCGAGCTTGGACAGCATATCTGCCACTGTGTTGTCATCTCTCCTGACGTACTTGACTTCGTATCCCGAGGAAGCACTTGGCGATCTCGTCAACTTCATCTCTATAGGCCTCCATAACGGAGTTTCTGGCATTCCAGGTTCCGGCTACTTGTTGTGCCACCAAGTCGGAATCTCCGCAACATATGATGTGCTTGATCCCAATTTCCTTAGTGATGCGGAAACCGTGTAGTAGAGCCTCATATTCCACCATGTTGTTTGTAGCTTCGAAGTGAATCTGCAAAACGTACTACAGTTCTTCTCCGGTTGGTGACTTCAGGGTAAATCCAGCCCCCAAGCCTTGATGCTGCTTGGATCCGTCAAAGTGCATGACCCAAGCTTCACGTTCCGGCACAATTGGGCCCTCCGACGCTTCAGTCCAATCGACAAAGAAATCCGCCAAAATTTGGGACTTGATCGAAGATCTGGCTTTGTAGTTGATGTCAAAGGCATAAATTTCTATGCCCCACTTCGCTACGCGCCCTGTTGCGTCGGAGTTGTTGATGATGGTTGACAATGGAACTTTGCTCACAACTGTCATGGGATGCTCCTTTAAGTAATGTCTCAGCTTCCGGCTACCTAGGAATACTCTGTAGGCTAGCTTTTGAAAGTGAGGGTACCTTTGCTTGGATTCCGTCTTCCACCATGATAACGAGACTGGTGACCTTGTTGGAACCTGCCAGGTAGAGGAGTAGGCTCTGACTCATCCGGAGCTGCCAAGATAGGCGGGGAAGAGAGTATATCCTTCAACCCCTGAAGTGATGCATCTACTGCGTCATCCCAGACAAATTTGTATGTTTACTTCAGCGGTTTTTACAAAGGTAGTGTCTTCTCGCCAAGACGGCTAACAAATCTACTGATTGCAGCAACGCAGCCAGTTAATCGTTGCACATCTTTGAGACAAGTTGGCATCTTGATGTTCAGGATAGCCTTGATTTTTTTCGGGTTTACTTCAATGCCTCTGATACGTCTCCGACGTATCGATAATTTCTTATGTTCCATGCCACATTATTGATGATATCTACATGTTTTATGCATACTTTATGTCATATTCGTGCATTTTCTGGAACTAACCTATTAACAAGATGCCGAAGTGCCGATTCGCTGTTTTCTGCTGTTTTTGGTTTCAGAAATCCTAGTAACGAAATATTCTCGGAATTGGACGAAATCAACGCCCAGGTTCCTATTTTTCCCGGAAGCATCCAGAACACCCGAGAGTCGCCAGAGGGGGCCACACGGGCCCCAGATGATAGGCCGGCGCGGCCCAGGCCCTGGCCGCGCCGCCTTATGGTGTCGTCGCCCCGTTGACCTTCTGACTCCGCCTCTTCGCCTATAAAAAGGTCCCTGACCTAAAACTTTGATACGGAAAAAGCCACGGTACGAGAAACCTTCCAGAGCCGCCGCCATCGCGAAGCCAAGATCTGGGGGACAGGAGTCTCTGTTCCGGCACGCCGCCGGGACGGGGAAGTGCCCCCGGAAGGCTCCTCCATCGACACCACCGCCATCTTCATCAACGCTGCTTGTCTCCCATGAGGAGGGAGTAGTTCTCCATCGAGGCTCGGGGCTGTACCGGTAGCTATGTGGTTCATCTCTCTCCTATGTACTTCAATACAATAATCTCATGAGCTGCCTTACATGATTGAGATTCATATGATGATGCTTGTAATCTAGATGTCATTATGCTAGTCAAGTGGGTTTTACTTATGTGATCTCCGGAGACTCCTTGTCCCACGTGTGTAAAGGTGACAAGTGTGTGCACCGTGTGGGTCTCTTAGGCTATATTTCACGTAATACTTATTCACCGTTATGAATGGCGTAGTGAAGTGCTTATTTATATCTCTTTATGATTGCAATGTGTTTTGTATCACAATTTATCTATGTGCTACTCTAGTGATGTTATTAAAGTAGTTTTATTCCTCCCGCACGGTGTAATGGTGACAAGTGTGTGCATCCGTGTTAGTACTTGGCGTAGGCTATGATTATGATCTCTTGTAGATTATGAAGTTAACTATTGCTATGATGGTATTGATGTGATCTATTCCTCCTACATGGTGTGAAGGTGACAAGTGTGCATGCTATGTTAGTACTTGGTTTAGTCGTGTTGATCTTTCATGCACTCTAAGGTTATTTAAATATGAACATTGAATTGTGGAGCTTGTTAACTCCGGCATTGAGGGTTCGTGTAATCCTACGCAATGTGTTCATCATCCAACAAGAGTGTAGAGTATGCATTTATCTATTCTGTTATGTGATCAATGTTGAGAGTGTCCACTAGTGAAAGTGTAATCCCTAGGCCTTGTTCCTAAATATCGCTATCACTGCTTGTTTACTGTTTTACTGCGTTACTACTGCTGCGTTACTACTGCTTGTTTACTGTCCTGGGCAAAGCACTTTTCTGCTGCCGTTTGCACTGCTCATACTTATTCATACCACTTGTATTTCACTATCTCTTCGCCGAACTAGTGCACCTATTAGGTGTGTTGGGGACACAAGAGACTTCTTGCTTTGTTGTTGCAGGGTTGCATGAGAGGGATATCTTTGACCTCTTCCTCCCCGAGTTCGATAAACCTTGGGTGATCCACTTAAGGGAAACTTGCTGCTGTTCTACAAACCTCTCGCTCTTGGAGGCCCAACACTCGTCTACAAGAATAGAAGCACCCGTAGACATCAAGCTATTTTCTGGCGCCGTTGCCGGGGAGGAAAGGTAAAAGGTACTCACACTCCGGATCTCGGCTACTAAGCTATTTTCGCCGTTGTAAGTACTCAAAGCTATTTCCTTTAGATCCTGCAATTGCATCTTTTTGTTTCTTGTTTACACTAGTTTGGCATAATGGACAACAATGAGCTTCTTATTCTATTTCCTGATTTAAGACATGGATGGTTTGATCCGAAAATTAAAAAACCCATGGAACATATTAGCATGAATACTTTGAATACCATTGTTTCTAATGATATAGAAAGTTCTAAGCTTGGGGAAGCTGGTTTTGATGAACATGATATTTTTAGTCCCCCAAGCATTGAGGAGAAAATTTTCTTTGATGATACTTTGCCTCCTATTTATGATGATTATAATGATAGTGGTCTTTTGGTGCCACCTACTATGGAGAGTAAATTTTGTTGTGATTATACTATGCCTCCTACACTTGATGAGAATAATAATGATAGCTACTTTGTTGAATTTGCTCCTACTACAATTAATAAGAATAACTATGCTTATGTTGGGAGTAGTAATAATTTTATGCATGAGACTCATGATAAGAATGCTTTATGTGATAGTTATATTGTTGAGTTTGCTCATGATGCTACTGAAAGTTATTATGAGAGAGGAAAATATGGTTGTAGAAATTTTCATGTTACTAAAATGCCTCTCTATGTGCTGAAATTTTTGAAGCTACACTTGTTTTATCTTCCTATGCTTGTCACTTTGCTCTTCATGAACTTGTTTATTTACAAGATTCCTACGCATAGGAAGCATGTTAGACTTAAATGTGTTTTGAATTTGCTTCTTGATGCTCTCTTTTGCTTCAACTCCTATTTCTTGCGAGTGCATCATTAAAACTGCTGAGCCCATCTTAATGGCTATAAAGAAAGAACTTCTTGGGAGATAACCCATGTGTTTATTTTGCTACAGTACTTCTATTTTATATTTGAGTCTTGGAAGTTGTTTACTACTGTAGCAACCTCTCCTTATCTTAGTTTTGTTGCATTGTTGTGCCAAGTAAAGTCTTTGATAGTAAAGTTCATACTAGATTTGGATTACTGCGCAGAAACAGATTTCTTTGCTGTCACGAATTTCGACCTGCCTCTCTGTAGGTAGCTTAGAAAATTATGCCAATTTACGTGCGTGATCCTCAGATATATACGCAACTTTCATTCAATTTGGGCATTTTCATTTGAGCAAGTCTGGTGCCTCAATAAAATCCATCTTTACGGACTGTTCTGTTTTGACAGATTCTGCCTTTTATTTCGCATTGCCTCTTTTGCTATGTTGGATGAATTTCTTTGATCCATTAATGTTCAAGTAGCTTTATGCAATGTCCAGAAGTGTTAAGAATGATTGTGTCACCTCTGAACATGTTAATTTTTATTGTACACTAACCCTCTAATGAGTTGTTTCGAGTTTGGTGTGGAGGAAGTTTTCAAGGGTCAAGAGAGGAGGATGATATACTATGATCAAGAAGAGTGAAAGCTCTAAGCTTGGGGATGCCCCGGTGGTTCACCCCTGCATATTTCAAGAAGACTCAAGCTGTCTAAGCTTGGGGATGCCCAAGGCATCCCCTTCTTCATCGACAAATTATCATGTTCCTTCTCTTGAAACTATATTTTTATTCGGTCACATCTTATGTACTTTACTTGGAGCGTCTGTGTGCTTTTGTTTTTGTTTTTGTTTGAATAAATGCTTGTGTGGGAGAGAGACACGCTCCGCTGGTTCATATGAACACATGTGTTCTTAGCTTTTATTTTTCATGGCGAAGGTTGAAACTACTTCGTTAATTGTTATATGGTTGGAAACGGAAAATGCTACATGTAGTAATTGGTAGAATGTCTTGAATAATTTGATACATGGCAATTGTTGTGCTCATGTTTAAGCTCTTGCATCATATACTTTGCACCCATTAATGAAGAAACACCTAGAGCTTGCTAAATTTGGTTTGCATATTTGGTCTCTCTAAAGTCTAGATAATTGCTAGTATTGAGTTTTGAACAACAAGGAAGACGGTGTAGAGTCTTATAATGTTTATAATATGTCTTTTATGTGAGTTTTGCTGCACCGGTTCATCCTTGTGTTTGTTTCAAATAACCTTGCTAGCCTAAACCTTGTATCGAGAGGGAATACTTCTCATGCATCCAAAATCCTTGAGCCAACCACTATGCCATTTGTGTCCACCATACCTACCTACTACATGGTATTTCTCCGCCATTCCAAAGTAAATTGCTTGAGTGCTACCTTTAAATAATTCAAAATTTATCACCTCTGATTTGTGTCAATGTTTCATAGCTCATGAGGAAGTATGTGGTGTTTTATCTTTCGATCTTGTCATTTACTTCTGACAGAATTTCACAATGGACTAGTGGCTTCATCCGCTTATCCAATAATTTTGCAAAAAGAGCTGGCAATGGGGTTCCCAGCTCCGATTAATTAACTTGCATTAATAATTCTCTTCACATGTTTTGCTCTGATTCATCAGTAAGCAACTTAATTTTGCAAATAGACACTCCTTCATGGTATGTGATTGTTGGAAGGCACCCGAGGATTCGGTTAGCCATGGTTTGTGTAAGCACAAGGTTGGGAGGAGTGTCATCCATAAATAATGAAACTAAAGTACATGTGTAAACAAAAGAGAAGAGGGATGATCTACCTTGCTGGTAGAGATAACGTCCTTCATGGGAGCCGCTCTTGAAAGTCTGGTTGATAGGGTAGTTAGAGTGCCCACTACCATTCGTTGACAACAACAAACACCTCTCAAAATTTTACTTTTATGCTCTCTATAAGTTTTCAAAACCAAAGCTCTAGCACAAATATAGCAATCGATGCTTTCCTCTTTGAAGGACCTTTCTTTTACTTTTATGTTGAGTCAGTTCACCTATTTCTCTCCACCTCAAGAAGCAAACACTTGTGTGAACTGTGCATTGATTCCTACATACTTGCATATTGCACTTGTTATATTACTCTATGTTGACAATTATCCATGAGATATACATGTTATAAGTTGAAAGCAACCGCTGAAACTTAATCTTCCTTTGTGTTGCTTCAATACCTTTACTTTGAATTATTGCTTTATGAGTTAACTCTTATGCAAGACTTATTGATGCTTGTCTTGAAGTACTATTCATGAAAAGTCTTTGCTTTATGATTCATTTGTTTACTCATGTCATTACCATTGTTTTGATCGCTGCATTCATTACATGTGTTTACAATAGTATGATCAAGTTTATGATGGCATGTCACTCCAGAAATTATCTTTGTTTATCGTTTACCTGCTCGGGACGAGCGAAACTAAGCTTGGGGATGCTGATACGTCTCCGACGTATCGATAATTTCTTATGTTCCATGCCACATTATTGATGATATCTACATGTTTTATGCACACTTTATGTCATATTCGTGCATTTTCCGGAACTAACCTATTAACAAGATGCCGAAGTGCCGCTCTCGTTTTCTCGCTGTTTTTGGTTTCGAAATCCTAGTAACGAAATATTCTCGGAATTGGACGAAATCAACGCCCAGTGTTCCTATTTTGCCCGAAGCATCCGTAACACCCGAGAGTCGCCGGAGGGGGCCACAGGCCCCAGATGATAGGCCGGCGCGGCCCAGGCCCTGGCCGCGCCGCCTTATGGTGTCGTCGCCCCGTTGACCTTCCGACTCCGCCCTTCGCCTATAAAAAGGTTCCCGACCTAAAACTTCGATACGGAAAAAGCCACGGTACGAGAAACCTTCCGCAGCCGCCGCCATCGCGAAGCCAAGATCCGGGGGACAGGAGTCTCCGTTCCGGCACACCGCCGGGACGGGGAAGTGCCCCCGAAGGCTCCTCCATCGACACCACCGCCATCTTCATCAACGCCGCTGTCTCCCATGAGGAGGGAGTAGTTCTCCATCGAGGCTCGGGCTGTACCGGTAGCTATGTGGTTCATCTCTCTCCTATGTACTTCAATACAATAATCTCATGAGCTGCCTTACATGATTGAGATTCATATGATGATGCTTGTAATCTAGATGTCATTATGCTAGTCAAGTGGGTTTTACTTATGTGATCTCCGGAGACTCCTTGTCCCACGTGTGTAAAGGTGACAAGTGTGTGCACCGTGTGGGTCTCTTAGGCTATATTTCACGGAATACTTATTCACCGTTATGAATGGCGTAGTGAAGTGCTTATTTATATCTCTTTATGATTGCAATGTGTTTTGTATCACAATTTATCTATGTGCTACTCTAGTGATGTTATTAAAGTAGTTTTATTCCTCCCGCACGGTGTAATGGTGACAAGTGTGTGCATCCGTGTTAGTACTTGGCGTAGGCTATGATTATGATCTCTTGTAGATTATGAAGTTAACTATTGCTATGATGGTATTGATGTGATCTATTCCTCCTACATGGTGTGAAGGTGACAGAGGTGCATGCTATGTTAGTACTTGGTTTAGTCGTGTTGATCTTTCATGCACTCTAAGGTTATTTAAATATGAACATTGAATTGTGGAGCTTGTTAACTCCGGCATTGAGGGTTCGTGTAATCCTACGCAATGTGTTCATCATCCAACAAGAGATGTAGAGTATGCATTTATCTATTCTCGTTATGTGATCAATGTTGAGAGTGTCCACTAGTGAAAGTGTAATCCCTAGGCCTTGTTCCTAAATACTCGCTATCGCCGCTTGTTTACTCGTTTTACCGCATTACTACTGCTGCGTTACTATCGCTTGTTTACCGTCCCGGGCAAAGCACTTTTCCGGTGCCGTTGCCACTGCTCATACTTATTCATACCACCTGTATTTCACTATCTCTTCGCCGAACTAGTGCACCTATTAGGTGTGTTGGGGACACAAGAGACTTCTTGCTTTGTGGTTGCAGGGTTGCATGAGAGGGATATCTTTGACCTCTTCCTCCCCGAGTTCGATAAACCTTGGGTGATCCACTTAAGGGAAACTTGCTGCTGTTCTACAAACCTCTGCTCTTGGAGGCCCAAAACTGTCTACAAGAATAGAAGCACCCGTAGACATCAGCCTCTGTGAGATACAATGAAGCCAAGGAGTTTTCCGGCTAGCACGCCAAAGACGCACTTCAGTGGATTCAACATCATCTTGTACCGTCGGAGATTTTCAAAGGTTTCCGTGAGATCGCTGATCAATTCGAAGCCTTTCCGGGTCATGACTGCGATATCGTTGACGTAAGCGTGCATGTTCCGGCAAATTTGGTCCTTCAGGCATCGCTCCATCGTACTCTGGTAGGTGGCACCTGCATTTTTCAAACCAAACGGCATGGTGACATAGCAGTAAGTGCCAAAGGGTGTGATGAACGAGGTCGCCTTTGGTCGGACTTCTTCATCCGGATCCGGTGATACCCGGGATATGCGTCAAGAAACACACGAAGTTGCGGGCGGGAGATTTTGAGCGGGAACGAGATCTCCGGCCTCCGCCTCCGCCTCCACCTCCTCCACCGGGTGGTGGGGAGGGAGATCCGTGAGGGGGCGTTGAGACCTTTTGCTTCCGCTTTCTTGGTCTCCGTGTCCTTCTTGCCGCCGACTCCGGCTTTGGTGGCTGCCTTCTCCATGATGGCGCCGCATCCCTCAATCCGGCTTCTGCGGGGCTCAGGCTTGCGTTCTTCGTTCCGGCTCTTGCGGGGCTCGGGCGTGCGCTCCCTGTTCCGGTTCCTTTGAGGGACCACGTTTTCGCGGATGTTAATTCCACCAGGCCCATGGGGTCTGGTGTTTCCGGCTGTACTTCATCGTCGAGGTGGCGGAGGAGGACGCGGGTTCCGGGGCGGAGGTGACGGGTTTCGGTACTTGTCCCTACCAGCATACATCGGATCCTTTCCCTTGTTTTTATCCGCTTGGAGGTGTTGTCGAGGGTACGGGGATCGGATTTGGATGTTCCCTGGTTCTTCTTTTGCGCTCCGTGGATCCGGTGCGCGATTCTTCGTCACGGCGCTCCCTTCCCGAGGCGTTCTTCTGCGCGGTGGATACACATAGATCTGGATTGGATTCCATCCAGGGAGAAGTATCTGCCTTACTATGTTGCTTCATTGCTGAAGTGACGTGTGTGCGGAGGTGGTTGATGTCTATTTCCTTGTCATTCTTGGCCAGACGCTCCGCAGCCATCTTCTTGTTATCCTTTGGAGTTGCGAGCGGTTGATGATTGGTGGGGGTGTCAAAGTTGATCTTGCGGGGGCGAATGGCTTCCTGTCGGATCCTATCTGCTTCCCTGCTGGCATCACCTATGATCATCTCCCACCACTCTCTGAGTGCTCTGGCCTTCTGTAAGTATTCTACTGTTGTGCGCTCTTTCTCCTCGACCCGTTCCAGCAACTCCTCCACATCTTGCCTTTCCTCCAGCATTACTACTATGGTATTGTCAAACCTCTCAGCGGTAGGCATCAGTTCCTTCCTTTTTGCTTCTAGAGCTTCCGGGTCTGCGGCTTCATCCGGATTTATTGGCTTGGTTAGGATTTTCGAGTTTGCAATAGCACCCCGGCCTGCTGCCATGGCGAGCTCTTCTATGGACATGTCTTCCCCGTGTTCGAGGACATGTCCTTCTCCAGGATTCGGCATGATGCGATGCGCACTCATTGCGGGTCTCCGGATTTGACGGGCCTGGAATTCCGGCATTGAGCGGAGTCGCTTATGCGTCAGTTCGTTGCTCCATCCCAGTTAGGGTCACGAGGACCTGCTTTGGCGGGGCGGATTCTGCCTCAGCTTTCTCCTCATCCTCCAACTCCTTCATAACACGGTTGTATTCCTCTATGTCCATGGAGGACGATCGTCGCATAGTGGGCTTCGGCTTGTCAAGTATTGACTCTTCTTCGTCTCCGGCATCCTCTTGCCGATCCGGAGCATTGTTGTCTCCAGCAACCTCTTGCTGATCCAAAGTATTGCTATTTCCAAGCAGCCTCGACCTGCATGGGTCCAGCTCCATCCTGAGGAGGGGCAGTTCTTGCGGTATGTGCGAGGAAGTGCACGAAGTGGCACCTTTGCTTCTCTAACACCTGGGAGACCCAGGCGGATCTGCATTGGTCTTCCACCATTGTTTCCTGCTCATGGGCGGATTGGGTGGGCTTTGAAATTTCTAGATCTGACGCGTAATCTTCCTTAGGAAGTTCCTGTGACTTAGATCGGATCTTCGTGACTGCATCCTGCTTAGCGGCGGTCGCGTCAGCGTGACTTACCAGGGCGTTTCCGTTGGAATCGATGGTCTCACCGATGAAGATGTGAATGTCGCCGATTGGGATGATGGAGTGCTTGACGGGGTCAGTCTTAGCCAGAATCTAGCACTCTTCTTGGGGGACGATCGGAAAGTTCCCGGCGTAAAGGACACACCCCACAGCGATGGAGTCATTGAAGCTTCCCATGGTGGAACCCTCCCGGTTCCGGCCTCCAGACGCCGCTGGCCCCACGGTGGGCGCCAACTGTTGTTTCTTATTCGATGGTACCTCGGAGGAGGGATCCTCACAAGGGGGACAATAAGTAGGGGCCATCGGGCGGAGAGTCCTCGGGACGGTGGTACGCGATTTACCCAGCTTTGGAACACCTGCACGATGACAGGGCCTACTGCTTCTTGTCTCGAATTATCTGGGCGCTTTCGCGTTGTTACAATGAGTTGTGGTTGTGCCTCTAGGGCTCCCGGATCCGGCTTATAAAGGCGCCGGGATCTAGGGTTTACACGGAGAGTCCTAGCCGAATACAAGATGCCTAATTACGGAATATTACATTGCCGTGCACGTCAAGGATCCACCGTTCCTTATACGTCGTATTGGATCCGGATACTTCATGGGCCTCCAAGGATCCTACTATCGGCATAGGTCATTTGAGATCCGTCTCTTGTTCCTAGGCTGGACTTCATCCATCTTCTATCAACAACAACTGGGCCGCCCGATGGGCCATATGCCACCATCACCATCTGTGAGCCACCCGGGCTTGCCGGATCTAGACCATGTCGTTGATATACCCATAAAGTATACCCACAACACATAGACTTTGGCATGTTATGTTAGATGTTATTCTAGTCATATGCTTAATATTTATTGTTGTAGCATGACTTGTCTCAAATAGCTGAGAGTGCTTAATGTGCCATTGAAAGAATCATGAATTGTTTCCATCATAAAAAGCATAATATTGTGGTATTCTCCTTTGTTGCTTTATTGTGTTGACTTGGCACATGCTTATACCATGTTATGACTACAAAAGAGTCAACTAAAGCCTCTATGATCATTTACTTTTTGACTTCTAATATAACTTTATGCTTTGATTGATAATGTTTTGTCGCTATGCATGATTATGGCCATTACTGCTCTCTTAGTTGGTCGCTCCCAGTCTTTTGCTAGCCTTCACCTGCACTGAGTATGAACTCTACTTGTGCATCCAACCACAAATAACTAAAGTTTGCCAATTGTGTCCACCATATCTACCTACTAGCATTATTGCTATTCCAAGTATATTCATCATGTTTTTATTTATCTTTCAAATTAAATTTTGGCATGAGAAAATTAGTTAGTAAAACTCTCACGAACTTGATGGCACATTTACTTTCTTGCACTTAATAAACTTGATCACTGTGACTACCTTATGAAGTTTATATGTTTGCAAATTGCGAGTTGGGAGTTAGCACAACCATGCTTTCATATGGGGAACACTTTCAACATTGCACTTATTCATATTTAGTTGATTTCATGTTCTTTTGTTTATGGATGCCTAGCGGTGCTGTTGCGGTCAGAAACCCACCGGCGGGCAGCGACTGGCAACACCGTAGAGCCGGGAACAACTAGGGCTGCGGCTGGCCCCAGTCCCTCAGAGCGACGGCCCGCAAAGCCTTCCGGTCACACGTCCGATGCCGTCGCAAGGGCGTGCCACCCGACCTATACCCGGTCGGGGAGGTGTTGGATGATGCCTCGCTTAGTTTCCCGCATGGCATACACGTAAACGTTAAATACGAGCCTCGATCGGCTCTCGGGTTATCCCGTGAATCGGCTCAAAGAGCCGATCCACCCATGATTCATACGAGGTGTACGAATATATGGTGGTCCTGCTTGATCAAGATAAAGCTAAAGCGATCTACGACGATTTAGGGTTTTCACCGCATAATCGGATCATCCTACTCACGATTGGGCCTCGCGCTCGCGTACGGTGATCGTAAGCCGATCCTAGACAGTGGCCTAAAAACCAACACGAAGTTGATCCCCGAACATCCTGTCTAGGGCTAGCAAACTACACCCTACACGCCGCTGGATCCTCCAACCCTTTGTAAGGCCTAACTATTGCGGATGTTAAACTAATCCTTGAAGAAAAGGAGCAACCGTAACGGATCGGATCTACTAAACGATGATCAAGCGGTGCCGCCCCTACACCTAAGATAGGTGTAAGGGCGGCTAGATGTATAAGGGTTGCACTACGACGAGCATATGATACGAAGAACAATGCTAACCCTAACAAATCTAAGATAACTACGTTGCTCGCCATCAAAAGGCTTCAGACACGAGCAACGCATGAACAACGTAATAAGCTCGTGTCTGCCTAGATCGCAAGATGCGATCTAGGCAGCATGGTGCTTACCGAGGAGAAACCCTCGAGACGAAGGAGTCGGCGATGCGCCGAGATTTGTTTGTGTTGAACGTTGGTTGTTGTTTATTCCATGAACCCTAGATACATATTTATAGTCCAGGGACTTTCTAATTCGGGCGTGCACCTAACCGTGCACGGGTAAAACTCTAACTCCTAACCGACACGTAATCTAATATGTTACAGATACAAGGGCAAACTAGCCCAAACTTTGCATGTAAGGCCGATTCACATATTTCTTCTATATATAAATACTTCAAACCCATCTAGATCACGGCCCACCTCTGACTCGGTCAAATTCTGGTGATAACACATGCCCCCCTGGTTTTGGAAATGACATTTCCAAAATCATTACGCTTTTCTTTCGTCGGGTCATGTCGTGGCGAGCGTAACCGCCGCAGAATCTTCCATCATTTCGCCTCGCCTCCTGGGCTTCTCTGCACGAATTGATAATTTCGGCATAACATCCTCGAGAACCGTCATGGCATTAAATCTCCACTACACTCCCTTTATTTATCTGTGCCAAACGGTTCACCACTCCATCCCCTTGCTCTGTTCTGTCCACCAGCGCCAAAAAACCCTCTTCCCCTGCAGCCATGTCTTCCTCTTCCTCCTCCGTCTCAGGCCTCCCCCTCCAATCATCGCCGAAGAACAAGAATGAGGACAACCTCTACTCCGGGGCGAACCCCATCTCCTGCGACAAGGAGAAGAAAGAAGGAGAAGTAGCGAAGGCCAAGGCCTCCCCCTTCGCCAAACTCCCGCCGAAGAAGCGCTCCCGCATGTGGGCGGACAGCGAGGACGAAGATGACGACGAGGAAAGAGGAGAAGAGGAGGAGGAAGATGATTCCTCCTCTTCTGCCGGGTACCCGCCGACGAAGCGCTTCCGCACTTGGGCGGATAGCGAGGATGATGATGATGACAAGGAAGAGGAGGCTCCGGCCGAAGGTTGGGGCAGCAGCGACGAGGAAGCCTCCGGAGGTGGCGCCGGCGGCAACTCCGATGCCGACGATGATGCTAGCGAGGATTAGCAACGTAGGATTAGTAACCCCCGAGCAATCGGCTCTTCTTTTGTTCTTCCTTTCTTCTTTGAGCAGTTGGCTCTTCATTGTAAGAAATCCCAACATTAATGAAGAATTTCCCTTAACTTGATTTCGCCGATTTCTTTTCGTACTGATTCTGCCGATTGCTAATTTGATCACCGCTCAATAAGCCGATGGCAACACATCGGTAACCTGCGAACCTTGCTCAAATTCAGATCCCTAAACTTCCAACCGAACAGGTTCAATCCGCAGTCACTGAGCGTAATGTTGGATTCAACGGCAAAACCCCTGAAATAATGCCTGGCCTCAGTTTTCAGACATTTTCCTGCCAGACCCTTCTCTTCCAAATCCCCTTTGCTTTCAGAGGCTCTTTGAGACCATTGCTAACTCAACCCAGAGGCTGGAGATGATACTTCTGCAGGACAGGCTCCTGGCTCCGTTTTTTCCGCAACAACTATTCCTCAAAAGCTGAGATGTAGAGCCAAACGATTTCAACCAAATCGGCTCCTTATAGCAAAGGGTCCTTCAGGGCAAGCTGCCCCCCGAGCCTCAGTCAAGGCGAGAAAGGTAGTGAGTCAGCCCAATGTGCCGCCATTGGCCTCAAGTCATAACGCAGAGCCAGCCGATTTCAACAAAATCGGCTTCCCAGAGCAGAGAATCTTCAGGGTGAGCTGCCCCCCGAGCTTCTTCAGTCTACTCCTTGCGCCTTGCTAGTCAGATCGGCTCCTTTCCTTTGGCGGATCTGATGCAACCCATCCTTAACCTGATCCGCACGTCCAGGCTGCTCTTGGCATTGGCATTGGTCCATCGAGTCTCTCTTCGTGGCCTACTTCCTGATCCATCGAGTCACCTCTTGAGTCGATGGCCATGCATCGGCTTTCTAACCTTAAGTCGGTGTCTGCTGCATCGGCTGTGCTTAAATTTTTTTGAATTTTTTACGGCCGATTTATGTATCGGCCCCCATACTTCAATACCCATCATCAAAGGATATCTTAGGCTGCTGGGCATTTGTAAGACGCATCATCAAAGGATATCTTAGGCTGCTGGGCATTTGTAAGACGCTTTCCTCGTGTTTTATCCACCTGGGTGCCCCCCGAGCCGATTCTTTCAAGGGATTTGATGGTATCGGCTGCGTTGGATCAAATGTTGAACCCGGGCAGTAATGGATGGTGAGGATAATTTTGGCCGATTGCTGGAATCGGCCTCCACGTTGCTTGTTCGATGAAGGTTTCGTAATGTTCCTCCATAAATTTTTGGGGCCGATCACAAGGATCAGCCTCGCCACGTTTGCTCATTGATTTGCTCCAGCTACATGGTTAGGCCGCGTGGATACGACCAGCCTAACTTCATCCTCTCGTCATGTCGATGCGCTCGCCGTCGTCCACCTTGAGTGCATCGTTTAATCCTCGAGCGATAAACTCCGTTGGGAGGATGAGCACCATGTTTGTGCCAGCCGATGTTTTATCATCGGCTTTCCTTTGCTTGGGGCGCCACTCTTTTCTTTGTGGCCGACCTTCTTCGTCCAGGGTTCGCTGAATTTTGGCGGCCGGATCAGGCCGTGCCTTCCTCAACGTGTGCAGGTATAATCTTTCGCCTTCTTCCAACCCACGCGGACGCTGAACCCTTCGCTTCGGGAACAGGCTGAGCCCATCGGGGCACCATCTTGGCCGATGATACTTGTCTTCTTCATCATCATCCTCTCGGTTCCTCGAGATCTTCCACCCGAGCGGACTCGGCATGCTTGTTCCGAGGCGGGAGAGGCCCTAGACGTTTGAACACGGACACGTTAGCTGCATCCTTCTTCTTCTGTTTGCATTTCGGGCGATTGCCGATTGTTGGCAATCGGCTCATTCCTGAATCCCAGCGAGTATCTGAAGAAGGGGCAGTCCCAGTGCCTATCCACGTCGTCTTGCTCCCTCGACTTCTCCTTGGCGTGGCGCTCGTATCGCTCCTCGTCGTGATCATGCCGACAATGTCTCCTGTCGTCCCTAGCCAGACGATCTTCTTCATCATCGTCGTTGTATCGCCGGCGTTGGTCGTATTGACCCACATACTTGTTGAGGAGGTGATCAGAGAGAGGTCGCTGATATCTTATGTTCTTCACTTCTCCCTCTGTGACGTAGCGCTTGCCGTCTTGGCGGAGCCGATCGCGTGGAGCGGCGTCCTCTGTGTCTTTGCTATGAGAGCAGCTGCCCTCATCTCCGTCCTTACCGCAGTGGTGCCCAGGTCCCACCATGTTGATATTGCACGAGAAATCGGGCTGGCACCCTCCATGGTAAGTATACTCCACCATGTTAATGGCGGGGAAGGGGTGTGTGTCGACCTTCATGGCGTACCGGTTGAAAATTAGCCGCCCTTTTTCTATCGCCATTTGGATCTTCCGACGCCACACCCTGCAGTCGTTAGTGGTGTGGGTGAACGTGTTATGCCACTTGCAGGTATGGCTTTCCGTTCAGTTCTCGCACCGTGGGGATCTTGTGGCCTTCGGGTACCTTTATATGCTTCTCCGTGAGTAAGAGATCGAAAATCTGCTCAGTTTTGGTCACGTCGAAGTCGAACCCTTTTGGAGGGCCTTGTGGCTTAACCCATTTGCAGGAAACGGGGCCTGCCGCTCGAGTCCATTCGGCCACTGCTACCTCTCGATCTCCCGCAGCACCTTCATCCTCGTCTGCCTCAACCAGGGCCACCGCACGCTTGAATTTGTCCTGGTAAACATCCGGGTGGCGCCTGTTCATATGCCGACGGCTTCGCACCATGTGCGCCAATGAAGGGTAGTCTCGCTTGGGAGGCCACGTCCTCTGATCGATGATGAGAGACCCACCACCGCCAACTCGATCGCTTCTTTTTCACTTACGTGAACCGAATAGCATCGGTTCCTCACGGTCCCGAAGCGCCGGATGTATTCCGACACTGTTTCCCCGCGCTGCGTCGTACTTGTGCTAGATCGGCAATGCCAGCCTCGGAAGCCTCTGAGTGATACTTGCTCATGGAACCGCTCTTCCAACTCGCTTCCAAGTCCGGATTGAGTTCGGTGGCAGCGATGTGTACCACCCGAAAGCCGATCCTCGTGAGGGACCGTGCGAAGAACCTCACACGCAGCTCGTCCGATGCCGAGATCGTGCCCAGCTGTGCCAAATATCGGCTCACATGCTCGATGGAGCTGGAACCATCCGATCCACTAAACTTTGTGAAGTCCGGGAGCCGATATTTGGGTGGTAGCGGGATCAATTCGTACTCGTTAGGGTACGGCTTGGTGTAGCCGAACGTCTTCCTTTTCGGCATCATGCCGAACTCGATCTTTCGAATTGTACAAATCTGATCCGCGGTGATGGTCGAAGGTGTCGAACCCTGAAGATTCGCCGGGGTGGCATACTTAGCCAGCCATGCTTGCTTTTCCGGTTCTGAGCCAACTGCAGGAGCTGGGCTCTGGAGGTTTGTCGGAGTGGCGTACTTAGCTAACCACGTTTGCTTCTCAAGATCTGCTCCCGACGTTCCTCCTGCTGTTCTAGAGGCCCCTGCTGTTGCAGCCTGGTTCGAGAGTGCCCAGGTACTGCAGTCTGGCACGTATGCACACGTGTATCCGTGCGGGATCTCCTTGGACGCCTCAGGTAGGAATTGGTAGTCACTAGGGTCACCACCAATCTTGTAGACGACGTATGCTGATGAGTTCGGCACTTCTGGTGCTGCCAACGCGAACGGCAGCGGTGGACGGGACTGGAATGGTATTTCTCCTCTGTAAGTCCCCAGAGCTGGTCCCGACGGAGAATACTGGTGGCTCATGATTTCCTAGATCACGCGCAGAGCGACACGCTCCAAAGTGTTCACCAGGCTCTCAGAGTGGCGGTGCAGCGAATGAGCCACCATGTAGTTGATCTCCTGACGCGGCCGACTCGGTGCGTTCTTCGACGAGGCGGACGGATCCACTCCATCGAGTGCGCCTTCGGTGAGAACCCCTTCCACCCGACGCCATGGGAGCGGGTTCCGTGGAAAGAGCCGATGAGGTCGGCTTCGAGGACCGCCTTGATCTCGTCATGCTTCTTCTTGAGCTCGTCAGGCAGATCCTCGTACTTGACCGGAGTGCTTTCCGCCATCTCGGATGTAGATGGCGATGCGGTGGATGTCGAAGTTGGTCCCACCGGGCGTGCCAGAATGTGTTGCGGTCAGAAACCCACCGGCGGGCAGCGACTGGCAACACCGTAGAGCCGGGAACAACTAGGGCTGCGGCCGGCCCCGATCCCTCGGAGCGACGGCCCGCAAAGCCTTCTGGTCACACGTCCGATGCTGTCGCAAGGGCGTGCCACCTGACCTATACCTGGTCGGGGAGGTGTTGGATGATGCCTCGCTTAGTTTCCTGCATGGCATACACGTAAACGTTAAATACGAGCCTCGATCGGCTCTCAGGTTATCTCCGTGAATCGGCTCAAAGAGCCGATCCACCTATGATTCATACGAGGTGTACGAATATATGGTGGTCCTGCTTGATCAAGATAAAGCTAAAGCGATCTACGACGATTTAGGGTTTTCACCGCATAATCGGATCATCCTACTCACGATTGGGCCTCGCGCTCGCGTACGGTGATCGTAAGCCGATCCTAGACAGGGCCTAAAAACCAACACGAAGTTGATCCCCGAACATCCCTGTCTAGGGCTAGCAAACTACACCCTACACGCCGCTGGATCCTCCAACCCTTTGTAAGGCCTAACTATTGCGGATGTTAAACTAATCCTTGAAGAACAAGGAGCAACCGTAACAGATCGGATCTACTAAACGATGATCAAGCGGGTGCAGCCCTACACCTAAGATAGGTGTAGGGCGGCTAGATGTATAAGGGTTGCACTACGACATGCATATGATACGAAGAACAATGCTAACCCTAACACATCTAAGATAACTACGTTGCTCGCCATCAAAAAGGCTTCAGCACGAGCAACGCATGAACAACGTAATAAGCTTCGTCTTGCCTAGATCGCAAGATGCGATCTAGGCAGCATGGTGCTTACCAGGAGAAACCCTCGAGACGAAGGAGTTGGCGATGCGCCGAGATTTGTTTGTGTTGAACGTTGGTTGTTGTTTATTCCATAAACCCTAGATACATATTTATAGTCCAGGGGACTTTCTAATTCGGGCGTGCACCTAACCGTGCACGGGTAAAACTCTAACTCCTAACCGACACGTAATCTAATATGTTACAGATACAAGGGCAAACTAGCCCAAACTTTGCATGTAAGGCCGATTCACATATTTCTTCTATATATATATTCTTCAAACCCATCTAGATCACGGCCCACCTCTGACTCGGTCAAATTCTGGTGATAACAGGTGCGAAATAAAATGGAAACATGTAAGTCCATGGAGTTTGTATATGTTTTAGAGAAACACCTGGGCCGCTAATCTAAGCCATGCATCATTCATGTGGTGGAAATTTACAATGAACCATAGTGAGCATTCTATGAAGCATTTTCAATAAAAAGCTATACCCATAGTGAATAAAAAGATTGCTGAGATGCTCATTGTCTGTTTGTCTTGTCATTTTGGCATGGGATTGCTCCTAAAAGAGTACTTCCATATCATGGGGCAGGAGGTACCCCGTTGGCGGTTCTCGATGATCCATGTATACTTACAATGACAAGAACTTATTTGGGACCTAAGTTGAGTAGCATGAGGTTTAGGTACTCGTATTCAAGGGGCACGAGATTTTCAACTTGTGATTTGTCAAGCATATAGCTCATATTTTCCATCACATTAACTTTAACCATTCAAGATGCTTATGATAGGGGCAATGAGAGCTCAAAGCTAATGAGTACCATACTTTTTGGAAGGTTTATAAAACTTGTTAATCTTGCTTACTTTGAAAAGAGTCTTTCTTTACTTCTATGTTGAGTTTTCATCCTCTTCTTTATGCAACAATTAAGAGAGCATAGTTGTCATTCTTAGTGCAATGTGCATAGTCCCAAAATTATTTTTGAATGATTCATGATTATGTTATTGCTTGTTCTTAAATTACTTGTATCTAGTCACCCTTTGAACTTTAAAGGTGTCCTAGCAATTATGTTTTGCTACTTCATAAAGGACATGTTGAGTACCACTTTACTATGTTTTCTCTATGCTCATAAACAAACAGTTGCTTTCAATGCACTATTATTCATGACCCTTTGTTTGAGTTACTTCTCATGTTATAACATAGTTGCTAAGTTCTATTGTTATAATTGTATCTATCATGTCTCATGTTATAAATTGTTGCTCTGAACAGGATACTAAACATCTTAAATTCCAATGTGGCTTTAGTAAAGAAGTTTTAGTTATGAATTATCATTGGAATAACTATATTCATGTTGGATTTGAAGAAGTAGAACAATTTGTCTTATTTATGGGAGCTTCGAAATAGAATCCTTCATGTCTAAAAATTATGAAACATGTGTTGCTTGTAAAGACCTAAAGATTTGGTCTCTTTTATCCTTGAGTTTTGCATAGAAAATTTCAGTAATAATTGTTATATCATTGATTATAAACAGAGACTTAGTCATGCACGAGAATATATCCACAATTTGCAGGAACCAGTGGAAGAAGAAATTTCTGAACCTGAAAGCTCAATAGATGAAAAAGAGGAGGAGAGTGATAAACAAAAGGAGGAAGAATGGATTAGCTACCCATGCCAACCTTCTAATGAGAGTAACTCTTTATCTCTTGTCCCCCATGCTTACCGAAGGAGGATGAATGTTATTTTCTGTGGATTCGCTTGAAATATCTACTATGAGTAAAAATTGTGATAATAATTATGCTCCTGTTATCTATGATAATCCATGCTATTTTGGTAAATCTTATGATAATCCCTTATTTGTGCCTAACTTTGAAATGCATGGTACTAAAGAGTTTTGCTTAGAAAATGTTTATGATAAAGCTCTAGATGATGGTCCTATATTGGTTGATAATATTAATAGTACTACTATTGAAATGAGATTGAGGGGTCTTGACCTTATCTTGGAATGATCAATCATCTTGTTATAAAACTGTTAAAAGTGGGGTTGAATGTTTTAATCCCACCATTTTTGAGCTTGATAAAAATTATATGTTTGTAGATCATGAAAAGCATACTTCATGTGATAGTTTTATTGTTGAGTTTATTCATGATGCTACTGAAAATCATTATGAGAGAGGAAAATATGGTTGTAGAAGTGTTTTATGGTACTAAAACACCTCTCTATATGTTGAAAGTTTTGAAGTTACTCTTGTTTTATCTTCCTATGCTTGTCACTTTGTTCTTTGTGAATTTATTTGTGTAAGAGATTGCTATGCATAGGAAGTGGGTTAGACTTAAATGTGTTTTGAATTTGCTTCTTGATGCTCTCTTTTACTTCAATGCATATTTCTTATGTGAGCATCTTCTCAAATTACTCGAGCCTAACTAAAAGGCATTAAAGAAAAGCGCTTATGGGAGACAACCCATTGTTTTATTTCTGTAATTTTTGTTTTATGTTGAGTTTTGGAAGTTTTTACCTCTGTAATAACCTCTCCTTATCATTTTTTATTTCGTTTTTGTTCCAAGAATAGTCTCTAATAGGAAGAAAGTAGGATTTGGGGAAGTTGCTGTCCTGAAAACAGATTCTATGCTCTCACCATAAAAATACGTAAAAATAGCCAGAGCGGAATTTTGAGCTGCCAATGTTTTTGCATATGCCCCGGTTATTATATAACTTTCAATAGTTTAACACTTTTTGAGATGAGAAACAGAGGGTTTTCGTAAAAATCGATCTTTAACTGTTGTTCTACTTTGACAGATTTCTATCAACATTTGCATTTTCCGCTTGATCTCTTTCTTATTTTTTCAGTTCTTTGAGAGAAGGAGCTTTTTAAAGAAAATTCTACATAAGCTAAATGTTTTATTGGATGTTTGATTTATGTTATAACTGAACTAAGTGGACTTGTTATTTTGATTATACTAATGCTGCTAATGAGAATTGTGTGAAGTTTTGTATGGAAGAAGTTTTCAGGTGTAGGGAAAGAAGAATGATGTGATGAGATGAAGAATGGACAAAAGCTCAAGCTTGGGGATGCCCATGTCACCCCAATAAATATCCAAGAGGTACAAGCGTCAAAGCTTGGGGATGTCCAAGGCATCCCCTTCTTCATCAACAAAATATCAGGTCATCTTTCAATACGCTATATTTTTATTTCTTCATATGTTATATGTTGTTCTTGGAGGGTATTTGTTTGTGTTTTTAGTTTTTTTTTTTTTCTGTAGCATATGGTTGGACCCCAACATATTCATTTTGGAGAGAGACACGCTCCATTTTCATTGCATATAACGCTCTAGTTTTCACTTTTATTGTTCTGTGAGTGTTCTAGTTTGCTAGTACTGCATTTAGTTCTTGTTCTTCACTCGAATTTTGTTCAGATCTCATTAGTATTCTTTATTATGTATGATTAGCTCTCTGATCCATATTGCTTTTCATCTCTGAGAGCTATTTCAAATATGTTGATTGGTGTTGGAGACGAGTAAAAAGTTTCATGACTATAGTGATGCAAAAGGAAACTTGTTTAGACTGTGGTATAGACTTTGGAATATCATGTTGGATGTTATTTTAATCACATGCTTAGTATTTTTTGTTGTAGCATGACTTTTCTCATATATTTGAGAGTGCTTAATGCGCTGAAAGAATCATGTGTTGTTTCCATCATACAAAAGCATAGTATTGTGGTATTCTCTTTTGATGCTGTTATTGGGGCGAATTGGCACATGCTTACACCATGTTATGACTACAAACCAGTCACCTAAAGCATATATGATCATTTAATTTTTGACTTGTAATATCACATTATGCTTTGATTAATAATGTTTTGTCGCTATGCATGATTATGGCCATTATTGCTCTCTTAGTTGGTCGCTCCCAGTCTTTTGCTAGCCTTCGCCTGTACTGATTATGAGCTCTACTCGTGCATCCAACTACCAAAAACCAAAGTTGCCAATTTTGTCCACCATATCTACCTATATGTGGTATTTCACCGCCACTCCAAAGTAAATTGCTTGTGTGCTACCTTTAAACCACTACCTGTTTTGTGTTTTTCTTTTAGCTCATGAGGAAGTATTGAATGGTTTGTCTGTTCATGACCTCACACCTTGACTAGCATGCATAATGTGCTAAAGTCCTTAATATTGCAAAAGAGCAAGGCGAATGGTTGTCCATCCCAAATAAAATATAAAATAAACAAATAATGCTCCGCGCATTATGTACTGGAGAGATCCTAAATAATGGTGTGCAATGGAGAAATACATGTGAGATTGATACGTCTCCAACGTACCTATAATTTCTGATGTTCCATGCTTGTTTTATGAAAATACCTACATGTTTTGCTCGCACTTTATAATGATTTCATGCATTTTACGGAACTAACCTATTAACAAGATGCCGAAGTGTCAGTTCCTGTTTTCTGCTGTTTTTGGTTCTAGAAAGGCTGTTCGGGCAATATTCTCGGAATTCGACGAAACAAAGACCCAGTATCTTATTTTTCCCGGAAGACCCCAGAACACCGAAGGAGAGTCGGAGGCGGGCCAGAGGGCCACCACACCATAAGGCGGCGCGGGCCTAGGCTTGGCCGCGCCAGCCTATGGTGAGGAGGCCCCAGGCGCCCTCCTGCGCCGCCTCTTCGCCTATAAGACCCCTTTCGACCTAAAAACGCGATACGAATTGACGAAACTCCACGAAGACTCCAGGGGCGCCGCCGCCATCGCGAAACTCCGTTTCGGGGGACAAAAGTCTCTGTTCCGGCACCCTGCCGGGACGGGAAAGTGCCCCCGGAAGCCATCTCCATCGACGCCACCGCCTCCATCATGCTCCGTGAGTAGTTCCCTCATGGACTACGGGTTCTAGCTGTAGCTAGTTGGTACTCTCTCCCCCATGTACTTCAATACAATGATCTCATGAGCTGCCTTACATGATTGAGATTCATCTGATGTAATCGGTGTTGTGTTTTTTGGGATCCGATGGATTGTTACTATAAAGTTTATGAAGTTATTGTTGCTGCAATCTTGTTGTGTTTAATGCTTGTCACTAGGGCCCGAGTGGCATGATCTTAGATTTAAGCTCTATACTTATTGCTTAGATTGTATCTACAAGTTGTTTGCACATGTCTATGTCCGGAACCCGAGGCCCCGGAGTGACAGCGAACTGGGATAAGCTGGAGGGGAAGGCGTAGGTATGAGGATCACATGTTTTCACCAAGTGTTAATGCTTTGCTCCGGTGCTCTATTAAAAGGAGTACCTTAATTTCCGATAGATTCCCTAGAGGCCCGAGCTGCCACCGGCTGGTAGGACAAAAGATGTTATGCAAGTTTCTCATTGCGAGCACGTATAACTATATATGGAAAACATGCCTACATGATTAATAATATTGATGTTCTGTCTTAATGCTATTTCAATCCTATCAATTGCCCAACTCGTAATTTGTTCACCCAACACTTGTTATTGGAGAGTTACCACTAGTGTAGATAGCTGGGAACCCCGGTCCATCTTTCATCATCATATACTCGTTCTACATGTCATTGGAAGTAGTATCAACTATTTTCTGGTGCCATTGCCTCTGTGTTACTATTACTGCTGCTGTGTTACTATTACTACTGTTCTCATATTATTGCTGCTTTCACATCACCCCTGTTACTAGTGCTTTTCCAGGTGCAGCTGAATTGACAACTCAGTTGTTAAGGCTTATATGTATTCTTTACCTCCCCTTGTGTCGAATCAATAAATTTGGGTTTTACTTCCCTCGAAGACTGTTGCGATCCCCTATACTTGTGGGTTATCAAGACTATTTTCTGGCGCTGTTGCCGGGGAGGCATAGCTCTACTCATAAGTTCACCTGGGGAGTACACTCTACCTCTCTCTCTGTTCTTGTTTTATTTTATTTTGTTTTGCTTAGTTTACTTTTGCCTAGTTTATTTTTGTCTTGTTTTATTTTCCGTATATACCCGAAAATCCATAAAAATTTGAAAAACCGAAAAATTAAAAACTGTTGTTATGGGAGAACCCACAACCTATTTGGAGCTTATAGAATTATATAATAATTATAGAGAATCAAGAACGGGAAAAGTTATGAGTGCTGTGATAGAAAAATTGGATACAATTGCTAAAATCTTGCTTAAACGCCATGATATAAACTGTTGCTCTAAACAGGATACTAAACATCTTAAATTTCAATGTGGCTTTAGTGAGGAAGTTTTAATTAAGAACTATAATTGGAATAGCTATATTCATTTTGGGTTCGAAGAGGTAGAACAATTTGTCTTATTTATGGGAGCCTCTGAGATAGAATCCTTCATAGCTAAAAATTATGAAACTTGTGTTGTTTGTAAGGACCTTAAAGATTATGTCTCTTCTATCCTTAATTTTTGCATAGAAAGCTACAGTGATAATCCTTATATCATTGATTATAAAGAGAGACTCATTAATGCACAAGAATACACTCACAATTTGCAGGAACCAGTGGAAGAAGAAATTGATGAACCTGAAAGCTAATTGGATGAAAAAGAAGAGGAGAGTGATGAACAAAAGGAGGAAGAATGGATTAGCTACCCATGCCAACCTTCTAATGAGAGTAACTCTTTATCTCTTACACTATTTGATTGTCCTCCATGCTTACCGAAGGAGGATGAATGTTATGTTCCTGTGGATTCTCTTGAAATATTCCCTATGAGTAAACTTGTGAGAATAATTATACTACTGTTATTCATGATAATCCATGCTACTTTGACAAATCTTATGATAATGCTTTGTTTGTTCCTGATGTCGAAATGCATGGTACTAAAGAGTTTTGCTTGGCAAATGTTTATGATAAATCTCTAGATGATGGTCCTATGTTACTTGATAATATTAATTGTACTACTAATGAAAATGGGATTGGAGAGATCTTGACTTTATCTATGAGTCCCATATCTTTTAAGATTGATCAATCATCTTGTTATATTATTGAGAAAAGTGGATTTGAAAGTTTTAATCCCATTATTTTTGAGCTTGATAAAATTTATATGTTTATGGATCATGAAAAACATGCTTTATGTGATAGTTATATTATTGAGTTTGTTCATGAAGCTACTGGAAATTATTATGAGAGAGGAAAATATGGTTGTATAAATTTGCATGGTACTAAAACACCTCTCTATATGCTGAAACTTTTGAAGTTACTCTTGTTTTATCTTCCTATGCTTGTCACTTTGTTCTTCATGAATTTATTTGTGTACAATATTCCTATGCATAGGAAGTGGGTTAGACTTAAATGTGTTTTGAACTTGCTTTTTGATGCTCTCCTTTGCTTCAACTCTTATTTTTTGCGAGTGCATCATCAAAATTGTTGAGCCCATCTTAATGGCTATAAAGAAAGCACTTCTTGGGAGATAACCCATGTCTTTATTTTGCTACTGTTTTGTTGTGTCTTGGAAGTTGTTACTACTGTAGCAACCTCTCCTTATCTTTATTTTATTGCAATGTTGTGCCAAGTGAAGTCTCTAATAGAAGGTTGATGCTAGATTTGGATTTCTGCGCAGAAACAGATTTCTTGCTGTCACGAATTTGGGTAGGATTCTATGTAGGTAACTAAGAAAAATCTTCCAATTTACGTGAGTGATCCTCAGATATGTACGAAACTTTCATTAGTTTTGAGTTTTCTGATTTGAGCAACGGAAGTACCTCTTAAAAATCCGTCTTTACTGGCTGTTCTGTTTTTGCGTATTCTGTCTCTCGTTTTTTGCATTGTCTCTTGTGGACTTTAAGCAAGGCTTTCTAGACTTGGAGAGCTGTAGCTAATGTTTTATTGAGTTCTTGCAATATGTCACTACAAGACTAAAGTGGATTAAAGTTTTTTTTTGAGTACTAACCCCTCTAATGAAGTTTATGAGAAGTTTGGTGTGAAGGAAGTTTTCAAGGGTCATGAGAGGAGGATGATATATGATCAAGAAGAGTGAAAAGTCTAAGTTTGGGATGCCCCGTGGTTCATCCCTGCATATTTCAAGAACACTCAAGCGTCTAAGCTTGGGGATGCCCAAGGCATCCCCTTCTTCATCAACTTATCGGGTTTCTTCTATTGAAACTATATTTTTATTCGGTCACATCTTATGTTCTTTACTTGGAGCGTTCGTGTGTTTTTATTTTTGTTTTTGTTTGAATAAGATCGGATCCTAGCAATCCTTGTGTGGGAGAGAGACACGCTCCGCTTTTTCATATGAACACTCGTGTTCTTCGCTCTTACTTTTAATGTTCAATGACAAAAGTTGGAAGCTATTGCACTTATTGTTATTTGGTTGGAAACAGAAAATGCCTCATATTGTCTTGGATAATTTGATACTTGGCAATTGTTTTGAGCTCTCAAGTAGATCATGTTTCTCTTGCATCATGTAGTTTAAACCTATTAGTGGAAAAATACCGTAGAGCTTGTTGAAATTGGTTTGCATAATTGGTCTCTCTAAGGTCTAGATATTTTCTCGGTAAAAGTGTTTGAGCAACAAGGAAGATAGTGTAGAGTCTTATAATGCTTGCAATATGTTCTTATGTAAGTTTTGTCTGTACCGGTTCATACTTGTGTTTGCTTCAAACAACCTTGCTAGCCAAAGACCTCGTCTTGAGAGGGAATGCTTCTCGTGCATCCAAAACCTTGAGCCAAAACCTATGCCATTTGTGTCCACCATAACTACCTACTATGTGGTATTTTTCTGCCATTCCAAGTAAATACTTCATGTGCTACCTTTAAACAATTCAAAAGTTATTACCTCTTATTTGTGTTAATGTTTTATAGGTCATGAGGAAATATGTGGTGTTTTATCTTTCAATCTTGTTGGGCAGCTTTCACCAATGGACTAGTGGCTTCATCCGCTTATCCAATAATTTTGCAAAAAGAGCTGGCAGCGGGGTTCCCAGCCCCAATTAATTAACCTTCACTAATAATTCTCTTCACGTGTTTTGCCCCGATTCTTCAGTAAGCAACTTAATTTTGCAAATAGACACTCCTTCATGGTATGTGAATGTTGGAAGGCACCAGAGGATTCGGTTAGCCATGGCTTGTGTAAGCAAAAGGTTGGGAGGAGTGTCATCCATAAATAAAACTAAAGTACATGTGTAAACAAAAGAGAAGAGGGATGATCTACCTTGCTCGGTAGAGATAACGTCCTTCATGGGAGCCGCTCTTTGAAAGACTCGTTTGGCAAGGGGGTTAGAGTGCCCACTACCATTCGTTGACAACAACAAACACCTCTCAAAACTTTACTTTTATGCTCTCTATATGATTTCAAAACTTAAAAAGCTCTAGCACATGATTTAATCCTCGCTTCCTCTGCGAAGGGCCTTTCTTTTACTTTATGTTGAGTCGGTTTACCCGCTTCCTTCCATCTTAGAAGCAAACACTTGTGTTAACTGTGCATTGATTTTTACATACTTGCTTATTTGCACTCATCATATTACTTTGTGTTGACAATTATCCATGAGATATGCATGTTGAAAGTTGAAACTTATATCTTCCTTTGTGTTGCTTCGATGCCTTTACTTTGAATTTATTGCTTTATGAGTTAACTCTTATGCAAGACTTTTGATGCTTGTCTTGAAAGTATTATTCATGAAAAGTTTTGCTATATGTTATCTATTTGTTAGCAACTATAGATCATTGCCTTGAGTCACTGCATTCATCTCACATGCTTTACAATAGTATGATCAAGATTATGTAAGTAGCATGTCACTACAGAAATTATTCTTTTTATCGTTTACCTACTCGAGGGCGAGCAGGAACTAAGCTTGGGGATGCTTGATACGTCTCCAACGTACCTATAATTTCGATGTTCCATGCTTGTTTTATGACAATACCTACATGTTTTGCTCGCACTTTATAATGATTTCATGCATTTTCTGGAACTAACCTATTAACAAGATGCCGAAGTGCCAGTTCCTATTTTTGCTGTTTTTGGTTCCAGAAAGGCTGTTCGGTCAATATTCTCGGAATTCGACGAAACAAAGACCCAGTATCTTATTTTTCCCGGAAGACCCCAGAACACCGAAGGAGATTCGGAGGCGGGCCAGAGGCCCACCACACCATAAGGCGGCGCGGGCCCAGGCCTGGCCGCGCCAGCCTATGGTGAGGAGGCCCCAAGCGCCCTCCTGCGCCGCCTCTTCGCCTATAAGACCCCTTTCGACCTAAAAACGAGATACGAATTGACGAAACTCCAGAAAGACTCCAGGGGCGCCGCCGCCATCGCGAAACGCCGTTTCGGGGGATAGAAGTCTCTGTTCCGGCACCCTGCCGGGACGGGGAAGTGCCCCCGGAAGCCATCTCCATCGACGCCACCGCCTCCATCATGCTCCGTGAGTAGTTCCCCATTGGACTACGGGTTCTAGCTGTAGCTAGTTGGTACTCTCTCCCCCATGTACTTCAATACAATGATCTCATGAGCTGCCTTACATGATTGAGATTCATCTGATGTAATCGGTGTTGTGTTTGCTGGGATCCGATAAATTGTGGAATTGTGATCAGATTGTTCATCATATTATCATACTACTATTATTTAAGATCTTGCATGTTCTCCGGTACTTGTAGTTACCCTGATCAAGTAGTTGTCTGTATCTCCAAGAGGGAGTATTTATGCTCGATAGTGGGTTCATGCCTCTAGTTTTCTGGAAGAGTGACAATAACTTCTAAGATTGTAGATGTGCTGTTGCTACTAGGGAGAAAACAACAATGTTTTGTCTAAGGATAATTCTATTGTTTACTTTACACACATTGCTTAATGCGATAGTCTGTTGCTTGCAACTTAATACTGGAAGGGGTTCGGATGATAACCCGAAGGTGGATTATTAGTCATAGATGCAGTTGGACTACGGTCTATGTATTATGTTGTAATTCCCAATTAAATAGTATAGTAAACTTTATCTTATCATAGCATGCATTTTCATGCCCTCGCAATTATCAATTGCTCAACTGTAATTTGTTCACCCAACACATGTTATTTGGAGAGTTACCACTAGTGTAGATGGCTGGGAACCCCGGTCCTTCTACATCATCATTGCTCTACAGTCAACTACGCACTGGAGTATTTTCCGGTGCCATCGCCTCTGTGTTACTTCTACTGCTGTTGTGTTACTATTGCCATTTCTCTCATATTACGTGATGCTTTCACATCACCCCTATTACTAGTGCTTTTCCAGGTGCAGCTGAATTGACAACTCCGTCGTTAAGGCTTATAAGTATTCTTTACCTCCCTTGTGTCGAATCAATAAATTTGGGTTTTACTTCCCTCGAAGACTCGTTGCGATCCCCTATACTTGTGGGTCATCAAAAGGAAAACCTAAATCTACTCGGACTCTATCGTGGCAGAGAAACAACACGAATCCGTGTCGCGCTAGGAAATAGGGTATAGTGCGGAAGTGGATGGCGGCTATTTAGGGTTTGTGATGCAGATGGTGGATGTATATGGCAGTAGTGGAAGTATATCGTGCAAGTATATGGTGGAGTATATGGCAGAGGCGAAAGTATATGGGTGGGTGTATATGACGGTGGCGGAAGTAGATGGTGGTGATGATCTGCGAACGGTGCGAGCATGCGGTGGCGACGTGACTAATATGACCAGAATTTGAAACTCTAAAGGAACTAGACACTAAGACCAGCAACTCGACACGAAGTTGCAGACATAAGTTCAACTATGAAAAACTTAAAATACAATGCAAAGGCTCGGGGTGGTTTATGGGACGATATGATCTAAAACCCTAAGCTCGTATTTTTGTCTTTTTCGTGGTTTATGGGTAAAAAAAATCTACACTAGGAAATCTGTAAATCTCAACGAGCAACCTGAAATTTGATACCACTTGATAGAGCAAAGGTGGCCGGTCTTTCGATGAGATGAACATAACGTCGATTTGTTGGTGGAGTTCGTGCTTGACGATCCAACTACACGTGCAAAGCTCGTGCGCCAATGCAATCGCTAGGACAATCTCCCGCGAGTTACTGATCTTGCGGATGCACGATCAACCTGACCAAAATGTCTTAATTCGTACCTAAAATCGAGAACAAGTAAGAACTAATAATGCAATCAGAATATTGCAGATATAGATGAAAGTTTTATTGAATAAGGTGGTATTCTGAATAGTCGGCCTTGTTCTGGGCATTGGCCTTAAAAGAAGTACACGAAGAGTTGCAACAATGGCTAACTTTTAGTCTAATCAAAATCCGAGTCTAAATGTGACGGTTGTGGGGCTATTTAAAGGAGGAAAATATGGGGTTTCGGCCAGCCATACGTATGGTGGCCGAACCAAACCCTAGAAGGCCTTCCCCCCCTTCAATACGGACTATAAACAGTGGTTGACTTAATTCTTGCGAAAATAACACGGGCCTGGCCCAAAATTAAAGGTGACGCAGCACCATATTATGCTATGGATGAAATTATGAAGTATAATGTTGTGTATTTCGTCCAAGTCTTCAATCATCATTATGGTGGCTTCAAAGTTCTGAAATCTCCACTTGCGGCGTCCTCTTCAATCCTCACATGCTTGCTGCCATCTTCTCCATGTGTGATTATGCTCCAATGTTTGTCCTTCTCATCCATTCTAGGTACATCATTCCTAAGAGTAACAAACACATCTTATTTAGGAAACATCATATTCTCATGTATGTGAGGAATAGTTCCAAGAAACAAAAGTACCTGATAGTTAAGTTGTTTGGCACGAGCTCGAGTGATTGGTCCTTGTATTTGTGGGGCTGTATCAATAGATGGGATGTCTCATCAATGTGGATCCTAAATATACCAAGAAAGTTTAACAAATTTCTTTGGAAGGCTCTTCATGGGGTTCTCCCTATGATGGCCATCTTGGCAAGGCGTCACATCAAGGTCGCTCCTCAATGTCTAGTTTGTATGATGGGGCCAGAGGACATCGGTCATATTTTATTTGGGTATTTAAGAGCTAAAGAAGTTTGGAAGGAGCTGGGTTTGGATAGAGAGATAGAGCATGCGATGATAGCCGACAGATCGGGCTATGTTATTCTTGAACACATTCTGAGATCCCCAAATAAGAAAATGCAACAATTGGATCATATAACTTTGCATGAAATCATCGCAGTTTGGGTCTGGTATATATGGTGGCAACGGAGGGAGAAGGTTAAAGGAGAAAGTGTTAGCCCTCCAATAAATTATGCATTTTCTATTAAGGCGCTAACTGCAAATTATAAGGCTGCCAAATCAAAATCTGTTGAAAAGGAAATCAAATGGGTTAAACCACCGCGGGGCAAACTTAAGTTGAATGTCGATGCTTCCTATCACAATGATGGGTCCGGTTCGGCCGGGTATGGTGCTTCGAATGATAAAGTTGAGGTCTTGGGGGAATGTTTCGTCCCCTAGATAATTTGCTGAGTGCGACAACATCTGAAGCATCCGCGCTATTAAAAGGACTGGAGTTCCTCGAACGTTTTGGATGTTCTCATTGCTATGTGGAATCCGATTCTTTGGAGATCACTGAAGCTTGTAATGGTGAGGTGGAGATCCATAGTCCTTATTTGGCAATTCTTGCAGATTGTTTTCTCAAGGCTAGTAATATGTCAGAGATTCAGTTCCAGCACTCCCATAGGGAAGCAAATCAAGTGGCTCAAGAATTGGATAAAGTTGCGTAGTTCTAGTGAAAATCGTAGTTGGGAGGGTGATCCTCCAGATTTTATTTTACCTTTTGTAATCAGAGATGTGACTTTGTTCACAAAACTATAACCCTTGTGTTTTTGTGGCAGCAAATTTCAGACACACTCTTTTCCTTTCGAGGTACCAAAGGGGATTGGAAGGTTTTTAATACGATGGCTTGCTTGCCTAATATATATTTGTTTCAAAAAAAGTCCTGAGGAAATATGATCTTTCGTTTTAAAAAGCAAAGGCCATATATTAAGAATATCAACAAACCTTTTCAAATAAAAAAATGAAATCATACGCATGTTTTGAGGGTAAATCGTTTGTCTTCTTTTACACTCTGGCGGTGGCGAGCCGTGAGCGAAGCTCGATACTCCATTTGGACCTTCCAACCAAGTTGGAGCAGGAAAATAATATTGCCGAAGCAACTAGGAAGTCGTTGGTTAGAGTCACCGAGACAAAGTTCATCGTCACATAGAAGAAGGCTACGAATAGGGTTGAATGACCACCCTGGATTCCGCTAGACACATCATGGGAGACCTAACCTCAGTAGCTTTGCGGCAAAGACGAACATGGTCAAACCTCGTCGGTCAAAGAATAAGCGCGAAGGCACACGGTGACCATCTGCAAAACACAAAGACATAACAAATCCCACCACTCCACAAGATCAACGACCATATGATCGCAATCCCTCCTCTATGTCGCTGATTGGGTTGCTGCCGAAGATGTGGAACAAGTGTCGTGGAAAGGTTGCTCTTATGTCACACGACGGCGTCACCTCCATAGTATCGTAGCAAAAGGAGCAAACCCTAACCCTATGGGACCTAACTCCAACAACGTCATGGATATGTGGTCTCCACCCTCTCGAACCAGTCGGAGCACCAAATACGGGATGATGGTACATGTGGCTCCCCGGAGGGGAATGGTGGAGTGGGGTAGTCTTTTTATCAGCGAGAGAGGAGATGGGAGGTGGTGGCAGGTTCAACAGTTGTGAGGAAATATGTTACAAATGATATTTAGAGTTCGGTACTCGTCGTTTAGATTCTGACTAAGGTTCTCTTTGGTAACAATGTATTTGTTTTAAATATTTTAGCAGCACTATAGTTTTTCAAAATATGACAGTTTTAATTATTTTGATGTATTTGGATGCGACTAAAAACTTTTGTATTAATATTTAAATATATTTTAAAAGATGTTATTTCTGAACTATTGGAAAATCAACTCCGAATATTTTTTCTTCTTCTAAAACTAAAGTATTGCTAGCCCATACAGTGAAACTCAGGGTCGGCTGGCCCGCAGTCAAAGCCGGATGAGGAGGAGCCGACTAGAGCTGTGGTCTGCCGCCTTGGGGCCGACTAGAACCAGGTCTATGGGTGACTTCTTTTGGGCTTCTACCCCAGCTTATAGGTCCGAAACAGTCGAAGCCCAAAAGATGAGGTGAGTTTCGGAGAGCTTCCTCCCACCGTGAAGCCCACATCG
>NC_061510.1:200353008-200489244 GCF_022539505.1 Lolium rigidum | reverse complement strand
GTGAGATACAATGAAGCCAAGGAGTTTTCCGGCTGGCACGCCAAAGACGCACTTCAGTGGATTCAACATCATCTTGTACGGTCGGAGATTTTCAAAGGTTTCCGTGAGATCGCTGATCAGTTCGAAGCCTTTTCGGGTCATGACTGTGATATCGTTGACGTAAGCGTGCACGTTCCGGCCAATTTGGTCCTTCAGGCATCGCTCCATCGTACTCTGGTAGGTGGCACCTGCATTTTTCAAACCAAACGGCATGGTGACATAGCAGTAAGTGCCAAAGGGTGTGATGAACGAGGTCGCCTTTTGGTCAGACTTCTTCATCCGGATCTGGTGATACCCGGGATATGCGTCAAGAAAACACAGAAGTTGCGGGCGGGAGATTTTGAGCGGGAACGAGATCTCCGGCCTCCGCCTCCGCCTCCACCTCCTCCACTGGGTGGTGGGGAGGGAGATCTGTGAGGGGGGCGTTGAGACCTTTTGCTTCCGCTTTCTTGGTCTCCGTGTCCTTCTTGCTGCTGACTCCGGCTTTGGTGGCTGCCTTCTCCATGATGGCGCCGCATCCCTCAATCCGGCTTCTACGGGGCTCAGGCTTGCGTTCTTCGTTCCGGCTCTTGCGGGGCTCGGGCGTGCGCTCCCTGTTCCGGTTCCTTTGAGGGACCAAGTTGTCGCGGATGTTAATTCCACCAGGCCCATGGGGTCTGGTGTTTCCGGCTGTACTTCGTCGTCGAGGTGGCGGAGGAGGACGCGGGTTCCGGGGCGGAGGTGACGGGTTTCGGTACTTGTCCCTACCAGCATACATCGGATCCTTTCCCTTGTTTTTATCCGTTGGAGGTGTTGTCGAGGGTACGGGGATCGGATTTGGATGTTCCCTGGTTCTTCTTTTGCGCTCCGTGGATCCGGTGCGCGATTCTTCGTCACGGCGCTCCCTTCCTGAGGCGTTCTTCTGCGCGGTGGATACACATAGATCTGGATTGGATTCCATCCAGGGAGAAGTATCTGCCTTACTATGTTGCTTCATTGCTGAAGTGACGAGTGTGCGGAGGTGGTTGATGTCGATTTCCTCGTCATTCTTGGCCAGACGCTCCGCAGCCATCTTCTTGTTATCCTTTGGAGTTGCGAGCGGCTGATGATTGGTGGGGGTGTCAAAGTTGATCTTGCGGGGTGATGACCCACAAGTATAGGGGATCGCAACAGTCTTCGAGGGAAGTAAAACCCAATTTATTGATTCGACACAAGGGGAGGTAAAGAATACTTATAAGCCTTAACAACTGAGTTGTCAATTCAAGTTGCACACTGGAAAAGCACTAGCAACAGGGGTGATGTGAAAGTAGCGATGATATGAGAGCAATAGTAACGGTAACACGGCAGCAGTAGTAGTAATATGAGAGCAATGACACCGGAAAACAGTTGACATGTAGAACAAGTATATGATGATGAAAGATGGACCGGGGTTCCCAGCTATCTACACTAGTGGTAACTCTCCAATAACAAGTGTTGGGTGAACAAATTACGGTCGGGCAATTGATAGGATTGAAATAGCATTAAGACGGAATATCAAGATCATTAATCATGTAGGCATGTTTTCCAATAATAGTCGTACGTGCTCGCAATGAGAAACTTGCACAACATCTTTTGTCCTACCAGCCGGTGGCAGCCAGGCCTCAAGGGAAACTACTGGATATTAAGGTACTCCTTTTAATAGAGCACCGGAGCAAAGCATTAACACTCCGTGAAAACATGTGATCCTCACATCACCGCCATCCCCTCCGGTTGTCCCGATTTCTGTCACGTCGGGGCCATTGGTTCCGGACAGTGACATGTGCATACAACTTGTAGATACAATCTAAGCAATAAGTATAGAGCTCAAATCTAAGATCATGCCACTCGGGCCCTAGTGACAAGCATTAAGCATAACAAGATTGCAGCAACAATAACTTCATAAACTTTGTAGATAGACAATCATAACGTAACAATCCATCGGATCCCGACAAACACAACACCGATTACATCGGATGAATCTCAATCATGTAAGGCAGCTCATGAGATCATTGTATTGAAGTACATAGGGGAGAGAATACCAACTAGCTACGGCTAGAACCCGTAGTCCATGGGGGAACTACTCACGGAGCATGATGGAGGCGATGGCGTTGATGGAGATGGCTTCGGGGGCACTTCCCCTGTCCCGGCAGGAGTGCCGGGACAGAGACTTCGTCCCCCGAATTGGAGTTTCACGATGGCGGCGGCGCCCACGGAGTCTTTCTCGGAGTTTCGTCAAGAGTTACGGTGTTTTTAGGTCGAAAGGGATTTTATAGGCGAAGAGGCGGCGCAGGGGGCACTCGAGGGCGCCACACCACGAGCCAGCGCGGGCCCGAGGCCGGGCCGCGCCGCCCTATGGTGTGGTGGCCCTCTCGGCCCCTCTCCGACTCTTCTTCGGTGTTACGGACGCTTCGGGAAAAATAGGAGGTTTGGTCTTCGTTTCGTCGAATTCCGAGAATATTGCCCGAACAGCCTTTACGGAACCAAAAACAGCGAGAAAACGAGAACTGGCACTGTGGCATCTTGTTAATAGGTTAGTTCCGGAAAATGCATGAAATCATCATAAAGTGCAAGCAAAACATGTAAGTATTGTCATAAAACAAGCATGGAACGACAGAAATTATGGATACGTCGGGGACGTATCGGCATCCCCAAGCTTAGTTCCTGCTCGTCCCGAGCGAGTAAACGATAAAAAGAATAATTTCTGTAGTGACATGCTACTTACATAACCTTGATCATACTATTACAAAGCATATGAAATGAATGAAGTGACTCAAGGCAATGATCTATAGTTGCTAACAAATAGATAACATATAGCAAAACTTTTCATGAAGAGTACTTTCAAGACAAGTATCAAAAGTTTTGCACAAGAGTTAACTCATAAAGCAATAAGTTCAAAGTAAAAGCATTGATGCAACACAAAGGAAGATATAAGTTTCAGCGGTTGCTTTCAACTTGTAACATGCATATCTCATGGATAATTGTCAACAAAAAGTAATATGATGAATGCAAATATGCAAGTATGTAAGAATCAATGCACAGTTGACACAAGTGTTTGCTTCTAAGATGGAAGGAAATAGGTAAACTGACTCAACATAAAGTAAAAGAAAGGTCCTTCAAAGAGGAAAGCATCGATTGCTATATTTGTGCTAGAGCTTTGGTTTTGAAAACATAAAGAGAGCATAAAAGTAAAGTTTTGAGAGGTGTTTGTTGTTGTCAACGAATGGTAGTGGGCACTCTAACCCCCTTGCCAAACAACCTTCAAGAGCGGCTCCCATGAATTATTTTTATTTTTGGGTGGCACTCCTTCCAACCTTTCTTTCACAAACCATGGCTAGCCGAATCCTCGGGTGCCTGCCAACAATCTCGTACCATGAAGGAGTGCCTTTTTATTTTAGTTTCATTATGATGATGACACTCCTCCCAACCTTTGCTTACACAAGCCATGGCTAACCGAATCCTCGGGTGCCGTCCAACAATCACATACCATGGAGGAGTGTCTATTTTTGTTAATTAATTTGGGACTGGGAATCCCATTGCCAGCTCTTTTTGCAAAATTATTGGATAAGCGGATGAAGCCACTAGTCCATTGGTGAAAGTTGCCCAACAAGATTGAAAGATAAACACCACATACTTCCTCATGAGCTATAAAACATTGACACAAATCAGAGGTAATAAATTTTGAATTGTTTAAAGGTAGCACTCAAGCAATTTACTTTGGAATGGCAGGAAATACCACATAGTAGGTAGATATGGTGGACACAAATGGCATAGTTTTTGGCTCAAGTATTTTGGATGCATGAAAAGTAATCCCTCTCGATACAAGGCTTTGGGCTAGCAAGGTTATTTTGAAGCAAACACAAGTATGAACCGGTACAGCAAAACTTACATAAGAACATATTGCAAGCATTATAATACTCTACACTGTCTTCCTTGTTGCTCAAACACTTTTACCAGAAAATATCTAGACCTTAAGAGAGATCAATTATGCAAACCAATTTCAACAAGCTCTACAGTTGTTCTCCACTAATAGGCTTAGACTACATGAAAAAACTTAATCATGATCTACTTGAGAGCTCAAAACAATTGCCAAGTGTCAAATTATCCAAGACATATGAGGCATTTTCTGTTTCCAACCAAATATAAATAAGTGCAATAGCTTCCAACTTTTATCATTGAACATTAAAAGTAAAACGAAGAACACGAGTGTTCATATGAAAAAGCGGAGCGTGTATCTCTCCCACACAAGGATTGTTAGGATCCGAATTTATTCAAACATAAACAAAAATAAAAGCACACGAGACGCTCCAAGTAAAGCACATATGATGTGACCGAATAAAAATATAGTTTCAGGGGAGAAACTCGATAAGTTGATGAAGAAGGGGATGCCTTGGGCATCCCCAAGCTTAGACGCTTGAGTCTTCTTGAAATATGCAGGGATGAACCACGGGGGCATCCCCAAGCTTAGACTTTTCACTCTTCTCGATTATATATCATCCTCCTCTCTTGGCCCTTGAAAACTTCCTTCACACCAAACTTCTCACAAACTTCATTAGAGGGGTTAGTACTCAAAAAATTTGAATCCACCTTGGTCCTGTAGTGGCACATTGCAAGAACTCAATAAAACATTAGCTACAGCCCTCTACGTCTAGAAAACCTCGCTTAAAGTCCACAAGAGACAATGCAAAAAACAGAGACAGAATCTGCCAAAACAGAACAGCCAGTAAAGACGAATTTTAATAAAATACTTCCGTTGCTCAAATCAGAAAACTCAAAACTAATGAAAGTTGCGTACATATCTGAGGAACACGCACGTAAATTGGCATATTTTTCTGAGTTACCTACAGGGAAAACAGCCCAGATTCGTGACAGATAGAAATCTGTTTCTGCGCAGAAATCCAAATCTAGTATCAACCTTCGATTAGAGGCTTCACTTGGCACAACAAAACACAAAACTAAGATAAGGAGAGGTTGCTACAGTAGTAAACAACTTCCAAGACACAAATATAAAACAAAGTACTGTAGCAAAATAACACATGGGTTATCTCCCAAGAAGTTGCTTTCTTTATAGCCATTAAGATGGGCTCAGCAGTTTTAATGATGCACTCGCAAGAAATAGTATTGAAAGCAAAAGAGGGCATCAAGAGGCAAATCCAAAACACATTTAAGTATAACATGCTTCCTATGCAAAGGAATCTTGTACACAAATAAATTCATGAAGAACAAAGTGACAAGCATAAGAAGATGAAACAAGAATAACTTCAAAATTTTAAGCACATAGAGAGGTGTTTTAGCACCATGAAAATTTCTACAACCATATTTTACTCTCTCATAATAATTTTCAGTAGCTTCATGAACAAACTCAACAATATAGCTATCGCATGCAGCATACTTTTCATGATTTCCAAACACATAATTTTTATCAAGTTCAAGAATAGTGGAATTAAAACTTTCAAACTTACTTTTATTAATAATATAACAAGGTAGTTGATCAATCTCAATAGATATGGGACTCATAGAATAAGTCAAGAACTCTCCAATCCCATTTTCATTAGTAGTACAATTATTATCAAGTAACATAGGACCATCATCTAGAGCTTTATCATAGACATTTGCCAAACAAAATTCTTTAGTACCATGCATTTCGACATCAGGCACAAACAAAGCATTATCATAAGATTTATCAAAGTAGCATGGATTATCATATATAACAGTAGCATAATCATTCTCACAAGTATTACTCATAGGTACTATTTCAAGAGAATCCACAGGAACATAACATTCAACCTCTTCCGGTAAGCATGGAGGACAATCAAATAGTGTAAGAGATAAAGAGTTACTCTCATTAGAAGGTTGGCATGGGTAGCTAATCCATTCTTCCTCCTTTTGTTCATCACTCTCCTCTTCTTTTTCATCCAATGAGCATTCAGGTTCATCAATTTCCTCCTCTTTTTTCATCCAATGAGCTTTCAGGTTCATCAATTTCTTCTTCCACCGGTTCCTGCAAATTGTGAGTGCATTCTTGTGCATTAATGTGTCTCTCTTTATAATCAAGGATATAAGGATTCCTACTGTAGCATTCTATGCAAGAATTAAGGATAGTAGAGACATAATCTTTAAGGCCCTTACAAACAACACAAGTTTCATAATTCTCAACCATGAAGGATTCTATCTCGGAGGCTCCCATAAATAAGACAAATTGTTCTACCTCTTCGAACCCATAATGAATATAGCAATTCCGATTATAGTTCTTAATTAAAAATTCCTCACTAAAGCCACATTGAAATTTAAGATGTTTAGTATCCTGTTGAGAGCAACAGTTTATATCATGGCATTTAAGCAAGATTTTAGCAATTGTATTCAATTGTTCTATCATAGCACTCATTATTTTACCAGTTCTTGATTCTCTATAACAATTATAACATTCTATAAGCTCCAAGTAGGTTGTTGGTTCTCCCATAACAGCAGTTTTTAATTTTTTTGGTTTTTCAAATTTTTATGGATTTTTGGGTATATGAGACAAATAAAACAAGACAAAAATAAACTAAGCAAAAGTAAACTAAGCAAACTAATACTAGACAGAAATAAACTAAGCACAAATAAACTAGACAAAAGTAAACTAAGCAAAACAAAATAAAATAAAACGAGAGAGAGAGGTGGAGTGTACTCCCCAGGTGAACTTATGAGTAGAGCTATGCCTCCCGGCAACGGCACCGGAAAATAGTCTTGATGACCCACAAGTATAGGGGATCGCAACGAGTCTTCGAGGGAAGTAAAACCCAATTTATTGATTCGACACAAGGGAGGTAAAGAATACTTATAAGCCTTAACAAGCTGAGTTGTCAATTCAGCTGCACCTGGAAAAGCACTAGCAACGTGGGTGATGTGAAAGTAGCGAGTGATATGAGAGCAATAGTAACGAGTAACACGGCAGCGAGTAGTAGTAATATGAGAGCAATGACACCAGAAAACGGTTGACATGTAGAACAAGTATATGATGATGAAAGATGGACCGGGGTTCCCAGCTATCTACACTAGTGGTAACTCTCCAATAACAAGTGTTGGGTGAACAAATTACGGTCGGGCAATTGATAGGATTGAAATAGCATTAAGACAGAATATCAAGATCATTAATCATGTAGGCATGTTTTCCAATAATAGTCGTACGTGCTCGCAATGAGAAACTTGCACAACATCTTTTGTCCTACCAGCCGGTGGCAGCGGGCCTCAAGGGAAACTACTTGGATATTAAGGTACTCCTTTTAATAGAGCACCGGAGCAAAGCATTAACACTCCGTGAAAACATGTGATCCTCACATCACCGCCATCCCCTCCGGTTGTCCCGATTTCTGTCACTTCGGGGCCATTGGTTCCGACAGTGACATGTGCATACAACTTGTAGATACAATCTAAGCAATAAGTATAGAGCTCAAATCTAAGATTATGCCACTCGGGCCCTAGTGACAAGCATTAAGCATAACAAGATTGCAGCAACAATAACTTCATAAACTTTGTAGATAGACAATCATAACGTAACAATCCATCGGATCCCGACAAACACAACACCGATTACATCAGATGAATCTCAATCATGTAAGGCAGCTCATGAGATCATTGTATTGAAGTACATAGGGGAGAGAATACCAACTAGCTACGGCTAGAACCCGTAGTCCATGGGGGAACTACTCACGGAGCATGATGGAGGCGATGGCGTTGATGGAGATGGCTTCGGGGCACTTCCCCGTCCGGCAGGGTGCGGGACGGAGACTCTGTCCCCCGAATTGGAGTTTCGCGATGGCGGCGGCGCCCTAGAGTCTTTACGGAGTTTCGTCAAGAGTTACGGTGTTTTTAGGTCGAAAGGGATTTTATAGGCGAAGAGGCGGCGCAGGGGGCACACTGGGGCGCCACACCACGAGCCAGCGCGGGCCCGAGGCCAGGCCGCGCCGCCCTATGGTGTGGTGGCCCTCCGGCCCCTCTCCGACTCTTCTTAGGTGTTACTGGACGCTTCCGGGAAAAATAGGAGGTTTGGTCTTCGTTTCGTCGAATTCGAGAATATTGCCCGAACAGCCTTTACGGAACCAAAAACGACGAGAAAACGAGAGCTGCATCTGTGGCATCTTGTTAATAGGTTAGTTCCGGAAAATGCATGAAATCATCATAAAGTGCAAGCAAAACATGTAAGTATTGTCATAAAACAAGCATGGAACGACAGAAATTATGGATACGTCGGGGACGTATCACGGGGGCGAATGGCTTCCTGTCGGATCCTATCTGCTTCCCTGCTGGCATCACCTATGATCATCTCCCACCACTCTCTGAGTGCTCTGGCCTTCTGTAAGTATTCTACTGTTGTGCGCTCTTTCTCCTCGACCCGTTCCAGCAACTCCTCCACATCTTGCCTTTCCTCCAGCATTACTACTACGGTATTGTCAAACCTCTCAGCGGTAGCCATCAGTTCCTTCCTTTTTGCTTCTAGAGCTTCCGGGTCTGCGGCTTCATCCGGATTTATTGGCTTGGTTAGGATTTTCGAGTTTGCAATGGCACCCCGGCTTGCTGCCATGGCGAGCTCTTCTATGGACATGTCTTCCCCGTGTTCGAGGACATGTCCTTCTCCAAGATTCGGCATGATGCGATAGCGCACTCATTGCGGGTCTCCGGATTTGACGGGCCTGGAATTCCGGCATTGAGCGGAGTCGCTTCTGCGTCAGTTCGTTGCTCCATCCCAGTTAGGGTCACGAGGACCTGCTTTGGCGGGGCGGATTCTGCCTCAGCTTTCTCCTCATCCTCCAACTCCTTCATAACACGGTTGTATTCCTCTATGTCCATGGAGGACGCATCATCAGATAGTGGGCTTAAGTTGTCAAGTATTGACTCTTCTTCGTCTCCGGCATCCTCTTGCTGATCCGGAGCATTGTTGTCTCCAGCAACCTCTTGCTGATCCAAAGTATTGCTATTTCCGGCAGCCTCGACCTGCATGGGTCCAGCTCCATCCTGAGGAGGGGCAGTTCTTGCGGTATGTGCGAGGAAGTGCACGAAGTGGCACCTTTGCTTCTCTAACACCTGGGAGACCCAGGCGGATCTGCATTGGTCTTCCACCGTTGTTTCCTGCTCATGGGCGGATTGGGTGGGCTTTGAAATTTCTAGATCTGAGGCGTAATCTTCCTTAGGAAGTTCCTGCGACTTAGATCGGATCTTCGCGACTGCATCCTGCTCAGCGGCGGTCGCGTCAGCGTGACTTACCAGGGCGTTTCCGTTGGAATCGATGGTCTCACCGATGAAGATGTGAATGTCGCCGATTGGGATGATGGAGTGCTTGACGGGGTCAGTCTTAGCCGGAATCTAGCACTCTTCTTGGGGGACGATCGGAAAGTTCCCGGCGTAAAGGACACACCCCACAGCGATGGAGTCGTTGAAGCTTCCCATGGTGGAACCCTCCCGGTTCCGGCCACCAGACGCCGCTGGCCCCACGGTGGGCGCCAACTGTTGTTTCCTATTCGACGGTACCTCGGAGGAGGGATCCTCACAAGGGGGACAATAAGTAGGGGCCATCGGGCGGAGAGTCCTCGGGACGGTGGTACGCGATTTACCCAGCTTTGGAACACCTGCACGATGACAGGGCCTACTGCTTCTTGTCTCGAATTATCTGGGCGCTTTCGCGTTGTTACAATGAGTTGTGGTTGTGCCTCTAGGGCTCCCGGGATCCGGCTTATAAAGGCGCCAGGATCTAGGGTTTACACGGAGAGTCCTAGCCAGAATACAAGATGCCTAATTACGGAATATTACATTGCCGTGCACGTCAAGGATCCACCGTTCCTTATACGTCGTATTGGATCCGGATACTTCATGGGCCTCCAAGGATCCTACTACTGGCATAGGTCATTTGAGATCCGTCTCTTGTTCCTGGGCTGGACTTCATCCATCTTCTATCAACAACAACTGGGCCGCCCGATGGGCCATATGCCACCATCACCATCTGTGAGCCACCCGGGCTTGCCGGATCTAGACCATGTCGTTGATATACCCATAAAGTATACCCACAACACATAGACTTTGGCATGTCATGTTAGATGTTATTCTTGTCATATGCTTAATATTTATTATTGTAGCATGACTTGTCTCAAATAGCTGAGAGTGCTTAATGTGCCATTGAAAGAATCATGAATTGTTTCCATCATAAAAAGCATAATATTGTGGTATTCTCCTTTGTTGCTTTATTGTGTTGACTTGGCACATGCTTATACCATGTTATGACTACAAAAGAGTCAACTAAAGCCTCTATGATCATTTACTTTTTGACTTCTAATATAACTTTATGCTTTGATTGATAATGTTTTGTCGCTATGCATGATTATGGCCATTACTGCTCTCTTAGTTGGTCGCTCCCAGTCTTTTGCTAGCCTTCACCTGCACTGAGTATGAACTCTACTTGTGCATCCAACCACCAATAACTAAAGTTTGCCAATTGTGTCCACCATATCTACCTACTAGCATTATTGCTATTCCAAGTATATTCATCATGTTTTTATTTATCTTTAAAATTAAATTTTGGCATGAGAAAATTAGTTAGTAAAACTCTCACGAACTTGATGGCACATTTACTTTCTTGCACTTAATAAACTTGATCACTGTGACTACCTTATGAAGTTTATATGTTTGCAAATTGCGAGTTGGGAGTTAGCACAACCATGCTTTCATATGGGGAACACTTTCAACATTGCACTTATTCATATTTAGTTGATTTCATGTTCTTTTGTTTATGGATGCCTAGCGGTGCGAAATAAAATGGAAACATGTAAGTCCATGGAGTTTGTATATGTTTTAGAGAAACACCTGGGCCGCTAATCTAAGCCATGCATCATTCATGTGGTGGAAATTTACAATGAACCATAGTGAGCATTCTATGAAGCATTTTCAATAAAAAGCTATACCCATAGTGAATAAAAAGATTGCTTTGAGATGCTCATTGTCCTGTTTGTCTTGTCATTTTGGCATAGGATTGCTCCTAAAAGAGTACTTCCATATCATGGGGCAGGAGGTACCCCGTTGGCGGTTCTCGATGATCCATGTATACTTACAATGACAAGAACTTATTTGGGACCTAAGTTGAGTAGCATGAGGTTTAGGTACTCGGGGGCACGAGATTTTCAACTTGTGATTTGTCAAGCATATAGCTCATATTTTCCATCACATTAACTTTAACCATTCAAGATGCTTATGATAGGGGCAATGAGAGCTCAAAGCTAATGAGTACCATACTTTTTGGAAGGTTTATAAAACTTGTTAATCTTGCTTACTTTGAAAAGAGTCTTTCTTTACTTCTATGTTGAGTTTTCATCCTCTTCTTTATACAACAATTAAGAGATCATAGTTGTCATTCTTAGTGCAATGTGCATAGTCCCAAAATTATTTTTGATCGATTCATGATTATGTTATTGCTTGTTCTTAAATTACTTGTATCTAGTCACCCTTTGAACTTTAAAGGTGTCCTAGCAATTATGTTTTGCTACTTCATAAAGGACATGTTGAGTACCACTTTACTATGTTTTCTCTATGCTCATAAACAAACAGTTGCTTTCAATGCACTATTATTCATGACCCTTTGTTTGAGTTACTTCTCATGTTATAACATAGTTGCTAAGTTCTATTGTTATAATTGTATCTATCATGTCTCATGTTATAAATTGTTGCTCTGAACAGGATACTAAACATCTTAAATTCCAATGTGGCTTTAGTAAAGAAGTTTTAGTTATGAATTATCATTGGAATAACTATATTCATGTTGGATTTGAAGAAGTAGAACAATTTGTCTTATTTATGGGAGCTTCGAAATAGAATCCTTCATGTCTAAAAATTATGAAACATGTGTTGCTTGTAAAGACCTAAAGATTTGGTCTCTTTTATCCTTGAGTTTTGCATAGAAAATTTCAGTAATAATTTTTATATCATTGATTATAAACAGAGACTTAGTCATGCACAAGAATATATCCACAATTTGCAGGAACCAGTGGAAGAAGAAATTTCTGAACCTGAAAGCTCATTAGATGAAAAAGAGGAGGAGAGTGATAAACAAAAGGATGAAGAATGGATTAGCTACCCATGCCAACCTTCTAATGAGAGTAACTCTTTATCTCTTGTCCCCCATGCTTACCGAAGGAGGATGAATGTTATTTTCTGTGGATTCTCTTGAAATATCTACTATGAGTAAAAATTGTGATAATAATTATGCTCATGTTATCTATGATAATCCATGCTATTTTGGTAAATCTTATGATAATCCTTTATTTGTGCCTAACTTTGAAATGCATGGTACTAAAGAGTTTTGCTTAGAAAATGTTTATGATAAAGCTCTAGATGATGGTCCTATATTGGTTGATAATATTAATAGTACTACTATTGAAATGAGATTGGAGGGGTCTTGACCTTATCTTGGAATGATCAATCATCTTGTTATAAAAGCTTGTTAAAAGTGGGGTTGAATGTTTTAATCCCACCATTTTTGAGCTTGATAAAAATTATATGTTTGTAGATCATGAAAAGCATACTTCATGTGATAGTTTTATTGTTGAGTTTATTCATGATGCTACTGAAAATCATTATGAGAGAGGAAAATATGGTTGTAGAAGTGTTTTATGGTACTAAAACACCTCTCTATATGTTGAAAGTTTTGAAGTTACTCTTGTTTTATCTTCCTATGCTTGTCACTTTGTTCTTTGTGAATTCATTTGTGTAAGAGATTGCTATGCATAGGAAGTGGGTTAGACTTAAATGTGTTTTGAATTTGCTTCTTGATGCTCTCTTTTACTTCAATGCATATTTCTTATGTGAGCATCTTCTCAAATTATCGAGCCTAACTAAAAGGCATTAAAGAAAAGCGCTTATGGGAGACAACCCATTGTTTTATTTCTGTAATTTTTGTTTTATGTTGAGTCTTGGAAGTTTTTACCTCTGTAATAACCTCTCCTTATCATTTTTTATTTCGTTTTTGTTCCAAGAATAGTCTCTAATAGGAAGAAAGTAGGATTTGGGGAAGTTGCTTGTCCGAAAACAGATTCTATCGTTGTCACCATAAAAATTCGTAAAAATAGCCGGAGGCGGAATTTTGAGCTGCCAATGTTTTTGCATATGCCCCGGTTATTATATAACTTTCGTTAGTTTAACACTTTTTGAGATGAGAAACGAGAGGGTTTTCGTAAAAATCGATCTTTAGCTTGTTGTTCTACTTTGCGATGATTTCTATCAACATTTGCATTTTCCGCTTGATCTCTTTCTTATTTTTTGAGTTCTTTGAGAGAAGGAGCTTTTTAAAGAAAATTCTACATAAGCTAAATGTTTTATTGGATGTTTGATTTATGTTATAACTGAACTAAGTGGACTTGTTATTTTGATTATACTAATGCTTGCTAATGAGAATTGTGTGAAGTTTTGTATGGAAGAAGTTTTCGAGGTGTAGGGAAAGAAGAATGATGTGATGATGTGATGAGATGAAGTATAGACAAAAGCTCAAGCTTGGGGATGCCCATGTCACCCCAATAAATATCCAAGAGGTACAAGCGTCAAAGCTTGGGGATGTCCAAGGCATCCCCTTCTTCATCAACAAAATATCAGGTCATCTTTCAATACGCTATATTTTTATTGCTTCATATGTTATATGTTGTTCTTGGAGGGTATTTGTTTGTGTTTTTAGTTTTTTTTTGTTTTTTTTATGTAGCATATGGTTGGACCCCAACATATTCATTTTGGAGAGAGACACGCTCCATTTTCATTGCATATAACGCTCTAGTTTTCACTTTTATTGTTCTGTGAGTGTTCTAGTTTGCTAGTACTGCATTTAGTTCTTGTTCTTCACTCGAATTTTGTTCAGATCTCATTAGTATTCTTTATTTATGTATGACTAGCTCTCTGATCCATATTGCTTTTCATCTCTGAGAACTATTTCAAATATGTTGATTGGTGTTGGAGACGAGTAAAAAGTTTCATGACTATAGTGATGCAAAAGGAAACTTGTTTAGACTGTGGTATAGACTTTGGAATATCATGTTGGATGTTATTTTAATCACATGCTTAATAATTGTTGTTGTAGCATGACTTTTCTCATATATTTGAGAGTGCTTAATGCGCTGAAAGAATCATGTGTTGTTTCCATCATACAAAAGCATAGTATTGTGGTATTCTCTTTTGATGCTGTTATTGGGGCGAATTGGCACATGCTTACACCATGTTATGACTACAAACCAGTCACCTAAAGCATCTATGATCATTTAATTTTTGACTTGTAATATCACATTATGCTTTGATTAATAATGTCTTGTCGCTATGCATGATTATGGCCATTATTGCTCTCTTAGTTGGTCGCTCCCAGTCTTTTGCTAGCCTTCGCCTGTACTGATTATGAGCTCTACTCGTGCATCCAACTACCAAAAACCAAAGTTGCCAATTGTGTCCACCATATCTACCTATATGTGGTATTTCACCGCCACTCCAAAGTAAATTGCTTGTGTGCTACCTTTAAACCACTACCTGTTTTGTGTTTTTCTTTTAGCTCATGAGGAAGTATTGAATGGTTTGTCTGTTCATGACCTCACACCTTGACTAGCATGCATAATGTGCTAAAGTCCTTAATATTGCAAAAAGAGCAAGACAACTGGGTGCCATCCCAAATAAAATATAAAATAAACAAATAATGCTCCGCGCATTATGTACTGGAGAGATCCTAAATAATGGTGTGCAATGGAGAAATACATGTGATATTGATACGTCTCCAACGTACCTATAATTTACGATGTTCCATGCTTGTTTTATGAAAATACCTACATGTTTTGCTCGCACTTTATAATGATTTCATGCATTTTACGGAACTAACCTATTAACAAGATGCCGAAGTGCCAGTTCTGTTTCTGCTTGTTTTTGGTTCCGAGAAAGGCTGTTCGGGCAATATTCTCGGAATTCGACGAAACAAAGACCCAGTATCTTATTTTTCCCGGAAGACCCCAGAACACCGAAGGAGAGTCGGAGGTGGGCCAGAGGGCCGCCACACCATAAGGCGGCGCGGGCCTAGGCTTGGCCGCGCCAGCCTATGGTGAGGAGGCCCCAGGCGCCCTCCTGCGCCGCCTCTTCGCCTATAAGACCCCTTTCGACCTAAAAACACGATACGAATTGACGAAACTCCACAAAGACTCCGGGGCGCCGCCGCCAGTCGCGAAACTCCGTTTCGGGGGGACAGAAAGTCTCTGTTCCGGCACCTCTGCGGGACGGGGAAGTGCCCCCGGAAGCCATCTCCATCGACGCCACCACCTCCATCATGCTCCGTGAGTAGTTCCCTCATGGACTACGGGTTCTAGCTGTAGCTAGTTGGTACTCTCTCCCCCATGTACTTCAAAACAATGATCTCATGAGCTGCCTTACATGATTGAGATTCATCTGATGTAATCGGTGTTGTGTTTTTTGGGATCCGATGGATTGTTACTATAAAGTTTATGAAGTTATTGTTGCTGCAATCTTGTTGTGTTTAATGCTTGTCACTAGGGCCCGAGTGGCATGATCTTAGATTTAAGCTCTATACTTATTGCTTAGATTGTATCTACAAGTTGTTTGCACATGTCTATGTCCGGAACCCGAGGCCCCGAGTGACAGCAGTCGGGATAAGCTGGAGGGGAAGGCGTAGGTATGAGGATCACATGTTTTCACCAAGTGTTAATGCTTTGCTCCGGTGCTCTATTAAAAGGAGTACCTTAATTTCCGGTAGATTCCCTAGAGGCCCGAGCTGCCATAGGCTGGTAGGACAAAAGATGTTATGCAAGTTTCTCATTGCGAGCACGTATAACTATATATGGAAAACATGCCTACATGATTAATAATCTTGATGTTACTGTCTTAATGCTATTTCAATCCTATCAATTGCCCAAGCTGTAATTTGTTCACCCAACACTTGTTATTGGAGAGTTACCACTAGTGTAGATAGCTGGGAACCCCGGTCCATCTTTCATCATCATATACTCGTTCTACATGTCATTGGACGTAGTATCAACTATTTTACGGTGCCATTGCCTCTCGTGTTACTATTCTGCTATTGCTGTGTTATCGTTACTACTTGTTCTCATATTATTGCTGCTTTCACATCACCCCTGATTACTAGTGCTTTTCAGGTGCAGACTGAATTGACAACTCGGTTGTTAAGGCTTATAAGTATTCTTTACCTCCCCTTGTGTCGAATCAATAAATTTGGGTTTTACTTCCCTCGAAGACTTGTTGCGATCCCTATACTTGTGGGTTATCAAGACAATTTTACGGCGCCGTTGCCGGGGAGGCATAGCTCTACTCATAAGTTCACCTGGGGAGTACACTCTACCTCTCTCTCTGTTCTTGTTTTATTTTATTTTGTTTTGCTTAGTTTACTTTTGCCTAGTTTATTTTTGTCTTGTTTTATTTTCCCTATATACCCAAAAATCCATGAAAATTTGAAAAACCGAAAAATTAAAAACTGTTGTTATGGGAGAACCCACAACCTATTTGGAGCTTATAGAATTATATAATAATTATAGAGAATCAAGAACGGGAAAAGTTATGAGTCTTTGTGATAGAAAAATTGGATACAATTGCTAAAATCTTGCTTAAACGCCATGATATAAACTATTGCTCTAAACAGGATACTAAACATCTTAAATTTCAATGTGGCTTTAGTGAGGAAGTTTTAATTAAGAACTATAATTGGAATAGCTATATTCATTTTGGGTTCGAAGAGGTAGAACAATTTGTCTTATTTATGGGAGCCTACGAGATAGAATCCTTCATAGCTAAAAATTATGAAACTTATGTTGTTTGTAAGGACCTTAAAGATTATGTCTCTTCTATCCTTAATTTTTGCATAGAAAGCTACAGTGATAATCCTTATATCATTGATTATAAAGAGAGACTCATTAATGCACAAGAATACACTCACAATTTGCAGGAACCAGTGGAAGAAGAAATTGATGAATCTGAAACCTCATTGGATGAAAAAGAAGAGGAGAGTGATGAACAAAAGGAGGAAGAATGGATTAGCTACCCATGCCAACCTTCTAATGAGAGTAACTCTTTATCTCTTACACTATTTGATTGTCCTCCATGCTTACCGAAGGAGGATGAATGTTATGTTCCTGTGGGTTCTCTTGAAATATTCCCTATGAGTAAAACTTTTGAGAATAATTATACTACTATTATTCATGATAATCCATGCTACTTTTATAAATCTTATGATAATGCTTTGTTTGTGCCTGATGTCGAAATGCATGGTACTAAAGAGTTTTGCTTGGCAAATGTTTATGATAAATCTCTAGATGATGGTCCTATGTTACTTGATAATATTAATTGTACTACTAATGAAAATGGGATTGGAGAGATCTTGACTTTATCTATGAGTCCCATATCTTTTAAGATTGATCAATCATCTTGTTATATTATTGATAAAAGTGGATTTGAAAGTTTTAATCCCATTATTTTTGAGCTTGATAAAAATTATATGTTTATGGATCATGAAAAACATGCTTTATGTGATAGTTATATTATTGAGTTTGTTCATGAAGCTACTGAAAATTATTATGAGAGAGGAAAATATGGTTGTATAAATATGCATGGTACTAAAACACCTCTCTATATCGTTGAAACTTTTGAAGTTACTCTTGTTTTATCTTCCTATGCTTGTCACTTTGTTCTTCATGAATTTATTTGTGTACAAGATTCCTATGCATAGGAAGTGGGTTAGACTTAAATGTGTTTTGAACTTGCTTTTTGATGCTCTCCTTTGCTTCAACTCTTATTTTTTGCGAGTGCATCATCAAAATTGCTGAGCCCATCTTAATGGCTATAAAGAAAGCACTTCTTGGGAGATAACCCATGTCTCTATTTTGCTACTGTTTTGTTGTGTCTTGGAAGTTGTTACTACTGTAGCAACCTCTCCTTATCTTTATTTTATTGCAATGTTGTGCCAAGTGAAGTCTCTAATAGAAGGTTGATGCTAGATTTGGATTTACTGCGAGAAGCAGATTTCTTGCTTGTCACGAATTTGGGTAGGATTCTCTGTAGGTAACTAAGAAAAATCTTCCAATTTACGTGAGTGATCCTCAGATATGTACGAAACTTTCATTAGTTTTGAGTTTTCTGATTTGAGCAACGGAAGTACCTCTTAAAAATCCGTCTTTACTGGCTGTTCTGTTTTGGCAGATTCTGTCTCTGTTTTTTTGCATTGTCTCTTGTGGACTTTAAGCAAGGCTTTCTAGACTTGGAGAGCTGTAGCTAATGTTTTATTGAGTTCTTGCAATATGTCACTACATGACTAAACTGGATTAAAGTTTTTTTTTTGAGTACTAACCCCTCTAATGAAGTTTATGAGAAGTTTGGTGTGAAGGAAGTTTTCAAGGGTCATGAGAGGAGGATGATATATGATCAAGAAGAGTGAAAAGTCTAAGCTTGGGGATGCCCCCGTGGTTCATCCCTGCATATTTCAAGAATACTCAAGCGTCTAAGCTTGGGGATGCCCAAGGCATCCCCTTCTTCATCAACTTATCAAGTTTCTTCTATTGAAACTATATTTTTATTCGGTCACATCTTATGTTCTTTACTTGGAGCGTCTGTGTGTTTTTATTTTTGTTTTTGTTTGAATAAGATCGGATCCTAGCAATCCTTGTGTGGGAGAGAGACACGCTCCGCTTTTTCATATGAACACTCGTGTTCTTCGCTCTTACTTTTAATGTTCAATGACAAAAGTTGGAAGCTATTGCACTTATTGTTATTTGGTTGGAAACAGAAAATGCCTCATATTGTCTTGGATAATTTGATACTTGGCAATTGTTTTGAGCTCTCAAGTAGATCATGTTTCTCTTGCATCATGTAGTTTAAACCTATTAGTGGAAAAATACCGTAGAGCTTGTTGAAATTGGTTTGCATAATTGGTCTCTCTAAGGTCTAGATATTTTACTGGTAAAAGTGTTTGAGCAACAAGGAAGATAGTGTAGAGTCTTATAATGCTTGCAATATGTTCTTATGTAAGTTTTGCTGTACCGGTTCATACTTGTGTTTGCTTCAAACAACCTTGCTTGCCAAAGACCTGTACTGAGAGGGAATGCTTCTCGTGCATCCAAAACCTTGAGCCAAAACCTATGCCATTTGTGTCCACCATAACTACCTACTATGTGGTATTTTTACGCCATTCCAAGTAAATACTTCATGTGCTACCTTTAAACAATTCAAAAGTTATTACCTCTTATTTGTGTTAATGTTTTATAGGTCATGAGGAAATATGTGGTGTTTTATCTTTCAATCTTGTTGGGAAGCTTTCACCAATGGACTAGTGGCTTCATCCGCTTATCCAATAATTTTGCAAAAAGAGCTGGCAGCGGGGTTCCCAGCCCCAATTAATTAACCTTCACTAATAATTCTTTTCACGTGTTTTGCCCTGATTCATCAGTAAGCAACTTAATTTTGCAAATAGACACTCCTTCATGGTATGTGAATGTTGGAAGGCACCAGAGGATTCGGTTAGCCATGGCTTGTGTAAGCAAAAGGTTGGGAGGAGTGTCATCCATAAATAAAACTAAAGTACATGTGTAAACAAAGAGAAGAGGGATGATCTACCTTGCTTGGTAGAGATAACGTCCTTCATGGGAGCCGCTCATTGAAAGACTGTTTGGCAAGGGGTTAGAGTGCCCACTACCATTCGTTGACAACAACAAACACCTCTCAAAACTTTACTTTTATGCTCTCTATATGATTTCAAAACTTAAAAAGCTCTAGCACATGATTTAATCCCTGCTTCCCTCTGCGAAGGGCCTTTCTTTTACTTTATGTTGAGTCGGTTTACTGCTTCCTTCCATCTTAGAAGCAAACACTTGTGTCAATTGTGCATTGATTCTTACATACTTGCTTATTTGCACTCATCATATTACTTTGTGTTGACAATTATCCATGAGATATGCATGTTGAAAGTTGAAACCAACTGCTGAAACTTATATCTTCCTTTGTGTTGCTTCGATGCCTTTACTTTGAATCTATTGCTTTATGAGTTAACTCTTATGCAAGACTTTTGATGTTTGTCTTGAAAGTATTATTCATGAAAAGTTTTGCTATATGTTATCTATTTGTTAGCAACTATAGATCATTGCCTTGAGTCACTGCATTCATCTCATATGCTTTACAATAGTATGATCAAGATTATGTAAGTAGCATGTCACTACGGAAATTATTCTTTTTATCGTTTACCTACTCGAGGGCGAGCAGGAACTAAGCTTGGGGATGCTTGATACGTCTCCAACGTACCTATAATTTCTGATGTTCCATGCTTGTTTTATGACAATACCTACATGTTTTGCTCGCACTTTATAATGATTTCATGCATTTTTCGGAACTAACCTATTAACAAGATGCCAAAGTGCCAGTTCCTATTTTCTGCTGTTTTTGGTTCCAGAAAGGCTGTTCGGCCAATATTCTCGAAATTCGACGAAACAAAGACCCAGTATCTTATTTTTCCCGGAAGACCCCAGAACACCGAAGGAGAGTCGGAGGCGGGCCAGAGGCCCACCACACCATAAGGCGGCGCGGGCCCAGGCCTGACCGCGCCAGCCTATGGTGAGGAGGCCCCAGGCGCCCTCCTGCGCCGCCTCTTCACCTATAAGACCCCTTTCGACCTAAAAACGCGATACGAATTGACGAAACTCCAGAAAGACTCTAGGGGCGCCGCCGCCATCGCGAAACTCCGTTTCGGGGGACAGAAGTCTCTGTTCCGGCACCCTGCCGGGATGGGGAAGTGCCCCCGGAAGCCATCTCCATCGACGCCACCGCCTCCATCATGCTCCGTGAGTAGTTCCCCCATGGACTACGGGTTCTAGGCTGTAGCTAGTTGGTACTTTCTCCCCATGTACTTCAATACAATGATCTCATGAGCTGCCTTACATGATTGAGATTCATCTGATGTAATCGGTGTTGTGTTTGTTGGGATCCGATGGATTGTTACTATAAAGTTTATGAAGTTATTGTTGCTGCAATCTTGTTGTGTTTAATGCTTGTCACTAGGGCTCGAGTGGCATGATCTTAGATTTAAGCTCTATACTTATTGCTTAGATTGTATCTACAAGTTGTTTGCACATGTCTATGTCCGGAACCCGAGGTCCCAAAGTGACAGCAACTGGGATAACTGGAGAGGAAGGCGTAGGTATGAGGATCACATGTTTTCACCAAGTGTTAATGCTTTGCTCCGGTGCTCTATTAAAAGGAGTACCTTAATTTCCAGTAGATTCCCTAGAGGCCCGGCTGCCACTGGCTGGTAGGACAAAAGATGTTATGCAAGTTTCTCATTGCGAGCACGTATAACTATATATGGAAAACATTTCTACATGATTAATAATCTTGATGTTCTGTCTTAATGCTATTTCAATCCTATCAATTGCCCAACTGTAATTTGTTCACCCAACACTTGTTATTGGAGAGTTACCACTAGTGTAGATAGCTGGGAACCCCGGTCCATCTTTCATCATCATATACTCGTTCTACATGTCATTGGAAGTAGTATCAACTATTTTATGGTGCCATTGCCTCTGTGTTACTATTACTGCTGCCGTGTTACTGTTACTATTGTTCTCATATTACTGCTGCTTTCACATCACCCTGTTACTAGTGCTTTTCCAGGTGCAGCTGAATTGACAACTCAGTTGCTAAGGCTTATAAGTATTCTTTACCTCCCCTTGTGTCGAATCAATAAATTTGGGTTTTACATCCCTCGAAGACTGTTGCGATCCCCTATACTTGTGGGTTATCAGAGACTCTCTTGAGGTCACTATCTGAAAGGGTGGTAGATTGTTTGATGCCCATTCGTTGACATGGACATGCTTACCTCTCAAAATATACATTTTCAACACGTCTGTTTTATGCAAAATAAAAATCTCTAGCACATGAGTAATCTCGGCTTCCCTCTGCGCATGCCTTTCTTTTACTTTTATGTCAAGTCTTCATCTTCTTACTTTATGCACCACTAAGAGAGCATAGTTGTCATTCTGAGTATGATGTGCATAGTCCCAAAATTTATTATTGATTGATTCATGATTATGACTATTGCTTGTTCTCAAATTATTTGTATCTAGTCACCCTATAAACTTTAAAGGTGTCATCGCATTTATGTTTTCCTACTATGTAAAGGACAACCTGAATATCACTTTGCTATGTTTTCGCTATGCCCATAAACAAACAGTTGCAGTGCATTATTATTCATGATCTTTTGTTTGAGTTACTTCTCATGTTATAACATATAGTTGCTAAGCTCTATGGTTAGAATTATATCTATCATGTCTATGTTTAGAGTACTTTGATCCCAACTCACAATGCTTTTACAGTAACTTGATCAAGATTGTGTTGGCTTCATGTCACCTCAAAAATTATTTTTGTTATCACTTACCTACTCGAGGACGAGCAGGAGTTAAGCTTGGGGATGCTGATACGTTGCAAACGTATCTATAATTTTTTATGCTCCATGCTTGTTTTACAACAATTCCAATATGTTTTGTTTACACTTCGTGGCACTTTGCCGCATTTTCCGGAACTAACCTATTGACAAGATGCCACAGTGCTAGTTCCCTATTTTATGCTGTTTTGTATTTCAGAAAAGTTGTACATGAAATATTCTCGGAATTGAACGAAACAAAAGCCGAAGTTGCTATTTTACCGAAACGAAGTTGGAGTACAAAGGAGAGACTGAGGGGGGCCAGGGGCCGGCTAGACCATGCCTAGGCGCGGCCTGGCCATGGCTCGCGCCTATGGGTGGTCTGGGGCCACCAGGCCTCCACCGACCTCGCCCTTCCACCTATAAATTCCCTTCGACGAGAAAACCCTGAATATACAAGCCTCTATCCACGAAAAGTTCTGTCGCCGCCGTCATCGTCTAGACGAGTTTCGGGGCTCAGAAGTTCCTGTTCCGGCACCCTGCCGGGACGGCGATTGACCCCCGGAGCCATCTCCATTGACTCCACCACCTCCACTTCGACTCCATGATGGTTCGTGAGTAGTTCCCCTGGACTACGGGTTCTCGGCTGTAGCTAGTTGGTACTCTCTATCCCATGTACTTCAATACAATGATCTCATGAGCTACCTTACATGATTGAGATCCATATGATGTAATTGGTGTTGTGTTTGCTGGGATCCGATAAATTGTGGAATTGTGATCAGATTGTTCATCATATTATCATACTACTATTATTTAAGATCTTGCATGTTCTCCGGTACTTGTGATTGCCCTGATCAAGTAGTTGTCTGTATCTCCAAGTAGGAGTATTTATGCTTGATAGTTGGTTCATGCCTCTAGTTTTCTGGAAGAGTGACAATAACTTCTAAGATTGTAGATGTCTTGTTGCTACTAGGGAGAAAACAACAATGTTTTTTCTAAGGATAATTCTATTGTTTACTTTACACACATTGCTTAATGCGATAATCTGTTGCTTGCAACTTAATACTGGAAGGGGTTCGGATGATAACCTGAAGGTGGATTATTAGTCATAGATGCGGTTGGACTACGGTCTATGTATTATGTTGTAATTCCCAATTAAATAGTATAGTAAACTTTATCTTATCATAGCATGCATTTTCATGCCCTCGCAATTATCAATTGCTCAACTGTAATTTGTTCACCCAACACATGTTATTTGGAGAGTTACCACTAGTGTAGATGGCTGGGAACCCCGGTCCTTCTATCATCATCATTGCTCTACAGTCAACTACGCACTGGAGTATTTTCCGGTGCCATCGCCTCCGTGTTACTTCTCACTGCTTGTTGTGTTACTATTGCCATTGCTCTCATATTACGGATGCTTTCACATCACCCCTATTACTAGTGCTTTTCCAGGTGCAGCTGAATTGACAACTCCGCTGTTAAGGCTTATAAGTATTCTTTACCTCCCTTGCGTCGAATCAATAAATTTGGGTTTTACTTCCCTCGAAGACTGTTGCGATCCCCTATACTTGTGGGTCATCAAAAGGAAAACCTAAATCTACTCGGACTCTGTCGCGGCAGAGAAACAACACGAATCCGTGTCGCGCTAGGAAATAGGGTATAGTGCGGAAGTGGATGGCGGCTATTTAGGGTTTGTGATGCAGATGGTGGATGTATATGGCAGTAGTGGAAGTATATCGTGCAAGTATATGGTGGAGTATATGGCAGTGGCGAAAGTATATGACGGTGGCGGAAGTAGATGGTGGTGATGATCTGCGAACGGTGCGAGCATGCGGTGGCGACGTGACTAATATGACCAGAACTTGAAACTCTAAAGGAACTAGACACTAAGACCAGCAACTCGACACGAAGTTGCAGACATAAGTTCAACTATGAAAAACTTAAAATACAATGCAAAGGCTCGGGGTGGTTTATGGGACGATATGATCTAAAACCCTAACTGTATTTTTGTCTTTTTCATGGTTTATGGGTAAAAAAAATCTACACTAGGAAAACTGTAAATCTCAACGAGCAACCTGAAATTTGATACCACTTGATAGAGCAAAGGTGGCCGGTCTTTCGATGAGATGAAGATAACGTCGATTTGTTGGTGGAGTTCATGCTTGACGATCCAAATACACGTGCAAAGCTCGTGCGCCAATGCAATCGCTAGGACAATCTCCGCGAGTTACTGATCTTGCGGATGCACGATCAACCTGACCAAAATGTCTTAATTCGTACCTAAAATCGAGAACAAGTAGAACTAATAATGCAATCAGAATATTGCAGATATAGATGAAAGTTTTATTGAATAAGGTGGTATTCTGAATAGTCGGCCTTGTTCTGGGCATTGGCCTTAAAAGAAGTAATCGAAGAGTTGCAACAATGGCTAACTTTTAGTCTAATCAAAATCCGAGTCTAAACGTGACGGCTGTGGGGCTATTTAAAGGAGGAAAATGTGGGGTTTCGGCCAGCCATACGTATGGTGGCCGAACCAAACCCTAGAAGGCCTTTCCCCCCTTCAATACGGACTATAAACAGTGGTTGACTTAATTCTTGCGAAAATAACACGGGCCTGGCCCAAAATTAAAGGTGACGCAGCACCATATTATGCTATGGACGAAATTATGAAGTATAATGTTGTGTATTTCGTCCAAGTCTTCAATCATCATTATGGTGGCTTCAAAGTTCTGAAATCTCCACTTGCGGCGTCCTCTTCAATCCTCACATGCTTGCTGCCATCTTCTTCATGTGTGATTATGCTCCAATGTTTGTCCTTCTCATCCATTCTAGGTACATCATTCCTAAGAGTAACAAACACATCTTATTTAGGAAACATCATATTCTCATGTATGTGAGGAATAGTTCCAAGAAACAAAAGTACCTGATAGTTAAGTTGTTTGGCACGAGCTCGAGTGATTGGTCCTTGTATTTGTGGGGCTGTATCAATAGATGGGATATCCTCATCAATGTGGATCCTAAATATACCAAGAAAGTTTAACAAATTTCTTTGGAAGGCTCTTCATGGGGTTCTCCCTATGATGGCCATCTTGGCAAGGCGTCACATCAAGGTCGCTCCTCAATGTCTAGTTTGTATGATGGGGCCAGAGGAAAGAAGTTTGGAAGGAGCTGGGTTTGGATAGAGAGATAGAGCATGCGATAGCCGACAGATCAGGCTATGTTATTCTTGAACACATTCTGAGATCCCCAAATAAGAAAATGCAACAATTGGATCATATAACTTTGCATGAAATCATCGTAGTTAGGGTCTGGTATATATGGTGGCAACGGAGGGAGGAGGTTAAAGGAGAAAGTGTTAGCCCTCCAATAAATTATGCATTTTCTATTAAGGCGCTAACTGCAAATTATAAGGCTGCCAAATCAAAATCTGTTGAAAAGGAAATCAAATGGGTTAAACCACCGCAGGGGCAAACTTAAGTTGAATGTCGATGCTTCCTATCACAATGATGGGTCCGGTTCGGCGGGTATGGTGCTTCGAGAATGATAAAGTTGAGGTCTTGGGGGAATGTTTCGTCCCCTAGATAATTTCGTTGAGTGCGACAACATACGAAGCATCCGCGCTATTAAAAGGACTCGGAGTTCCTCGAACGTTTTGGATGTTCTCATTGCTATGTGGAATCCGATTCTTTGGAGATCATCGAAGCTTGTAATGGTGAGGTGGAGATCCATAGTCCTTATTTGGCAATTCTTGCGGATTGTTTTCTCAAGGCTAGTAATATGTCAGAGATTCAGTTCCGAGCACTCCCATAGGGAAGCAAATCAAGTGGCTCAAGAATTGGATAAAGTTGCGTAGTTCTAGTGAAAATCGTAGTTGGGAGGGTGATCCTCCAGATTTTATTTTACCTTTTGTAATCAGAGATGTGACTTTGTTCACAAAACTATAACCCTTGTGTTTTTGTGGCAGCAAATTTCAGACACACTCTTTTCCTTTCAGGGTACCAAAGGGGATTGGAAGGTTTTTAATACGATGGCTTGCTTGCCTAATATATATTTGTTTCAAAAAAAGTCCTGAGGAAACATGATCTTTCGTTTTAAAAAGCAAAGGCCATATATTAAGAATATCAACAAACCTTTTCAAATAAAAAAAATGAAATCATACGCATGTTTTGAGGGTAAATCGTTTGTCTTCTTTTACACTCTGGTGGTGGCGAGCCGTGAGCGAAGCTCGATACTCCATTTGGACCTTCCAACCAAGTTGGAGCAGGAAAATAATATTGCCGAAGCAACTAGGAAGTCGTTGGTTAGAGTCACCGAGACAAAGTTCATCGTCACATAGAAGAAGGCTACGAATAGGGTTGAATGACCACCCTGGATTCCGCTAGACACATCATGGGAGACCTAACCTCAGTAGCTTTGCGGCAAAGACGAACATGGTCAAACCTCGTCGGTCAAAGAATAAGCGCGAAGGCACACGGTGACCATCTGCAAAACACGAAGACATAACAAATCCCACCACTCCACAAGATCAACGACCATATGATCGCAATCCCTCCTCTATGTCGCTGATTGGGTTCTTCTGCAGAAGATGTGGAACAAGTGTCGTGGAAAGGTTGCTCTTATGTCACACGACGGCGTCACCTCCATAGTATCGTAGCAAAAGGAGCAAACCCTAACCCTATGGGACCTAACTCCAACAACGTCATGGATATGTGGTCTCCACCCTCTCGAACTGTCGGAGCACCAAACACAGGATGATGGTACATGTGGCTCCCCGGAGGGGAATGGTGGAGTGGGGTAGTCTTTTTATCAGCGAGAGAGGAGATGGGAGGTGGTGGCAGGTTCAACAGTTGTGAGGAAATACGTTACAAATGATATTTAGAGTTCGGTACTCGTCGTTTAGATTTTGACTAAGGTTCTCTTTGGTAACAATGTATTTGTTTTAAATATTTTAGCAGCACTATAGTTTTTCAAAATATGACAGTTTTAAATATTTTGATGTATTTGGATGCGACTAAAAACTTTTGTATTAATATTTAAATATATTTTAAAACATGTTATTTCTGAAGTATTGGAAAATCAACTCCGAATATTTTTTCTTCTTCTAAAACTAAAGTATTGCTAGCCCATACAGTTAAACTCAGGGTCGGCTGGCCCGCAGTCAAAGCCGGATGAGGAGGAGCCGACTAGAGCTGTGGTCTGCCGCCTTGGGGCCGACTAGAACCAGGTCTATGGGTGACTTCTTTTGGGCTTCTACCCCAGCTTATAGGTCCCAAACAGCTGAAGCCCAAAAGATGAGGTGAGTTTCTGGAGAGCTTCCTCCCACCGTGAAGCCCACATCCGTATGTAGCGAGAAACTGCTCGAGACTAGTTTCGAGCGGTTTCCCGAGCTTCTCCCGTGAAACCCGAATCAGTAAGCATCACTGCCCTTCTCGTTGCTTCTATTTACGGTAGAACTACCATTCCAGGCGTTTGAGCAATTGAAAAGAAAAAAAAGAAGGAAAACTTACTGCTTGATGGGACCGAGCCAGCCCCGCATTCGTTCGCACCGCTCCAAGCCTCCAACCCAAACTCCCCATGGCGCTGTTGACCCCGAGCTAGGGTTCCGCCACCGCCGCCGCTCCACGACCGCTGACCCCTCCTCTTCACTCCGGTGGGGCAGCATCGCCCCCTTCCCCCAGCCCGCGTATCCCTCCTGGTCTCACCCTGCATCGCCCGCTTCTGAGCAAGGACGGCACCCGCGTGCGCATACATCATCGACGAGCTTGAGCTCCGCCCTCACCGGAAGTCGACCTCATCCTCCCCGGTCGACCTCGCCGGCCTCCACTGCCGCCGCCCCCGCATCCCTCTGTTCTTTCCCCGCATCCCCGAGTTCTCGCCCAACTCTCCACTCGCAGACCGGCGTCGCCGACGAGCTTTCCGCTCCGCCCATCGACCTCGACCTCGTCCTCCGCGATCTGCCTCATCCTCCACTGGAAACTAGATCATTCCAATGTTTACTTGTATTGTCATTGATACTCTGGTAGTATATCTGTTCCAAATGTTCTCTGATTGTGAATTGATGCTCTTCTAGTGATTTGACTTTTGTGATATTTTTTGTGATATATATTGTTCTGGGAAGATATCTTTTGTTTCTGGCTTGTAGACGTATCACAAGATAATAATTACTAGCATTTGTTAAATGAACCAATTTGCTGATCTGTATTATCACTAAAAGCTAGCATGTATATGGTATCATCACTAATTTGTGGCGCACAACTTAACACAGAAATAAGCGATAATTCTAGAAGCACAAAAGAATAGTAGAAACTAGCTTCTAGGAGTTTCTACCCACCACAGTTTCTCCCCACCGAAACTCAGAAGACGGCTTATGCATAAGCATAAGCCCAAAAGAAGTCACCCTATACTGGCTTGACCATGGCCATATGCGCCATGGTCAGGGTCGGCTTCAACATACCATATCCGGCTGAGTTCGTCTTCCCCCTGGCCGGCTCCAGGAGTTGGTGATCCTTGCAGGAGATGGCTTCGGAAAGGTCATCCGGGTGCCAAAGTCCACGAGGACATCCAATCCCGCGGACCCCGAAACACTGCAGAGCAACAAGGATCTTCCTGACGACATGCCATCATGGCCCGGCTCTCCGGGGCGGCGCAGGCTACGGGCTGCGCTACCTAGGGGCCGCAGGCTACATGCGGAAGCCAGATCCGGCCTACGGCCCGTCCATCGCTCCATCCCGTCCCTGCCGGCCGCGACAGGAATGACAAGACAGGGGCGGCAGCCGGGGGCCCCCGGGCGCCTCGGGACCACGCGATCAAGCCAGAGCCGGTGGAGCCGGCGCCATAGCTTCTAGGGACCTCTCTGTAATTGTTCCGGGCACTATATAAGCCTCAGTAGCACCCCCCCTTGGGGGGATCGGTCCATTCCATACTTTCACACTAGAGAAACCGCTCGAGAGAGGCCTTCGTCTACCTCGAGCCCTATCTCAAGCTGGCGACAGCTCAAGGAGCACCATTGTACTATCTCTGTATCATATAAATCTCTAGAGCAGGAGTAGGGGTATTACCTCCATATGAGGGCCCCGAACTACGGGTGTGTCGCTCGTGCTCATACCCGCATTCGGAGACTGCCGTAGGCCACATGCCGGAACCACTCAACTTTAGCCACCCCATGGCATATGCCGTGACGATACCACGACACGGCCGACGGGTGTGCGGTGGCAGCCAAACCCTAGGCAACGCGAGGGAGAGGGAGACGGTCCGACAAGGCGACGATCAAGTCCACGATCGGGGCATTTTCCTGAACCAATCCATCAGGGCAAAGGTGTACAGTTTTAATTAATTTGTTTCTACGCAAGCCCACAGAACGGGAGAAGCCCTGACAATGCACCGTTTGCACCAGCATCAAATGTTGTAGTAATACTATGGTTTTCTAATACTTTAGGCTTAGTTTGGCAACAAAGTTTTTCTAAAACTGAAGTATTTGAAAACCATATTATTTTTTACCGTCACAACATACTGCAGTTTTGATATATTGAAGTATCTTAAAGTATTGAGAATACTTTGACTTGTTTGGCTAGTTTTTATTACTTCATAAGGCCGCTGGCGCAGCTGCCGCTCAAGTTGTCTGCCGTCGCTAGGAAGTGTCTAGATGACTCCTATGCAGACTAAGCCGGCAACATCGCTGACAATGCCGACGGTGGGTGGCCATCAGCACATCACGCGTCTCTCTCTCTCTCTCTCTCTCTCTCTCCCTCCCTCTCTCTCTCTCTCATAATGGCCGCGGCTCTATGCAAGGCCCGCTTGAAACCTTTGGAGACGAACTGGTTGAAAATCTGTTTGGAGATGGGGTTGTTGGGGTTCTTCATCTTGTCGTCCTTGAGGATAGTGACCACCTCGCCGTCACATAGCACCTCCATCGGCTGGCTGCGAAACTGCTGCTAGATGACGCTAACCATGACCTCATAGGTGGTGTGTGTCAGCGTGTGTACTTTATCTGGGGCTTGTACACGACGTCGGAGTGGAGGGAAAACACACTCTCCTCCTTGAGCTGTGCGAGGACATGGTGGATCGACGCATGCGCTTTCCGGGCTGGTTAGTGTGGCCGCAAGCTCCTTGTTGCGACTTGGTGAAACACAAACAAGCTCACAGGGGTTGGCCTGGACGGCGCCTATTGAGAAGACATGGCGGCGGCTTGCAATAGTAAGCAAAGATAGGCGCATCGTTTTTCTATTTTCTCGGTTTCAGAAAAAAGAGGTTCGGGCCTGTTTTTTCAATACTTCAAAAATACTACAGTTTGAGGAATACTGCAGTTCATCTCCTAAAGGCTTACGTGCGGCTATTACGCTTATCGCTTGGGAGATCTGGAAAGAGAGGAATGAGCGCCGTCGGTGGTCATGCATAGGATCAGGGAAGCGGGAAAGGACTGGATTCTCGCCGGAGCTACAAACTTGGCGGAACTTTTAGGCTGATCCTTTTGTCCTGGTTGGGGGTGTTATCGTCCCCGTCCTCCTTTTTTCTGTTTTTATGGCTCTTGCCATAACCCTGTTTGCTTCTCCTATATTAATATAAGGCAAAAACTTTTTTGCCCGTTTCAAAAAAAAAAAGGAATACTGCAGTATTAATACTGTCGTTTTTACACATCAAAGTATTCAAAACTGAAATAATTTTAAAAACTGTAGTATTCTGGGAATACTTCAAAAACACTTTGCTACCAAACACATCCTTAGTTTTCGGAAAACTTTGTTGACAAACTAGGCGCCTCTCCAGCCTCCGCGGTTCCAAATCAAAACGAGCTTCAAAATAACTTCAGACGGAAGGCAAGCCATATAGCCACAGTACCTAAAAATAATAAACGAGCATGATAGTTACTAGCCCATAAAGAATCACCCAGCATCGATCAATTGTGTCCAACTAAAAATAAAGGCACATGCATGCACACTAGTTGCACGGGAGAGAAGGAGGGCGGAATAATTGTCGCAGCCATGCATGTCGGAAGGGCGAATTGGTCCATGCCGAAGCTGGTGGCCAACTCACAAAGGGCTCGTCGCGTACATACTCTACCGTGTCATGTTCCACACGCATGTCATTTTCCACCTGCGAGTGGAGTGGATCTGGACGTGCATCACCGCCTGCCAGTTTGCCCACACGCACGAATGAACTGGAGTTTTAAAATCTCGAGCGTGCATTCGTGTTTCTTTGCCTTCCCTCTTTAGCAGACAAGATTTCGTAGCTGAAGATTTTGGCAGTGACAATGAAACTAACATTCGCATGGAGACAACACACGGCCGTGAAAGTCTACATTGTTAAACCCATGGGCCGTAAAGGATAGATCCTCCGATACGAGCTGTTGAACCGCTCCATCATTGTCGCACTACCAGCAAATAAAATGGAAGAGCCCTGACCAAAATGTTAGGCCCCATGTAGAATGCAGAAACTCAAAACATAGGAATAGAAAAAAAATGCAAAAATTGAGATGCCACGCATCCTGGACCTATAGGAACCAAAACCACAGGAAAACTTTAAAAACATCGTTTGGATTTCACGTAGGAAATGCGTTGAAATCTTAGACACGAGGAGATGCAATAAATGAGGTACCATAGGAACTCTTTCCTCCAAATTTCCTATGGAATAGCCTATCCTAGAGAAAATTCCTATTCCTTTGTTCCAAACGATACCATAGGAACTTTTTTCCATAGGAATCATATCCTCCAAAATTCCTATGATTTTTCTTTTGTTCCAAACATGACCTTAAATGGAAGAGCCCGGACCAAAATACTACCATCTCACAGTCAAGATATGGCAAAACATCGGCTAGAAGATCCACATGATCATGAACCAAAACAACACACGCTATGAGAGCAGAGTAATGAGACTTTTACTACGGGAGTGAACCATTTTCACCACCGACTTGTCAACTGCCAAGGAAACACAAATCTAATATACTAGAGTAAATTAAAGGCTAAAGTTCTTTTAAACGACACGTTTCGGTGATGCATTATTTGATCAAAAGATGTATAATAAGTTGTCACAACTATTTGTGGAGTTACCATTAGCACGGAGAAGTACATGTTTATATAGAACTACGTACCGATGGAAAATTCTGGATAAAGTCTTTATATTTTTCTCTCTTATGACCACTTGTTCTTGATAAAGTGGCTGAAAAACTGTCCAAGGATCAACATATTTATGTGGCATCGTCTTAAATGCGTGCATTCGTGCTTTTTTGCCTTTCGAAGATTTCATTGAAGATTTTCTCAGCTACAATGAAACAAACATTGGCGTGGAGACACCGCATGTACATGAAAGTCTTCTTTGTTAAACCAATGCACCTTAAAGGTTACATCCTCTGATACAAACCGTTGAACCACTACTTCATTGGCGTACTATTATTGAATACGAATGGGAGCACAAAATGTTGAAATAGAAGAACCTCCGAACAAATGCTACCATCGTTGCTGTCAAAACATGCCAAAGCACCATTATGTAAAAATCCACATGATCATGGACACAACAGTAGCAAGGAGGCGCAAATCTAATTTAGTAGACCAAGACTATGCTTCCTTTAAAAGTCATGTTTGGTGGTGTGATACAAACTAAGGGTAAGGAGTGAATGACATCTATGCCTCCATTACCTCATTTCGCAGCACAATCGACATACCTAGGTTCAAATTATCCCCTCCTCACACGGTTACGTATTCTTCAAGGAGTTGGTTACCCGAGACCAAGTCTTTGTTTGGGGCTAGTGTGAAGTGTTTGTCGTAAACAAACCTACGATCATTTGTAGGTTATCTTCTTACTAGCTGCTTGATTATAGTTGCTACAACGGCTTGAGGATAAGGAGTGGATGGCAACGGGGGGCATGCGGGTTGGAATGGATTGCCAATGAAATTTGTATCCGAATATAGATGACAATCATTTAAGGCCTTTTTTACTTCTAAGGTATTTATGGGGATGGGAGGGGATTATTTCGTATCCCGGAAAATCCCCACTAGTCCGTTTACTTCTCCGGTTTTGAACCAAATAATCCCGATATATCCCCTCCCAACCCCACATTTTTTGCCTAAATAAAAAACTCTCCATCAAACTAGTGTATTTTCGGAAAAGGGTATTTGGTGAACACCAAATCCCCTCCCATCCCTATATCCACTGGAAAAAAAATACGAGAGAAGTAAACAAGACCTAATGGATATACAGTAGCTAAGATTGAGTCGAGGCAAGACTGTCATCTATATTCGGGCACAAACACGGGTGACTCAATCTTAGCTCCCACATATCGATTAAATGACCGCTATCTGTATCCGGGTACAAGGCCACACCTTTCTTACTTAATATGTTTGTACATGTGAATTTATGGGATGCTTCTGAAGGACATAAATTTGTTGCTTTTTAAAAAAATCTAAAATTTCGACATGTGTTGCATCTAGTGCACTTGCTTGACTCTAACCCTGTCTTTTAACCCGCACGATCTGGAAAGCGACATTCACTAGCCAGTTAGTCGCTAAGTACAACAAAGAGAAGACCTTTGGGCTTTGACACCGGTTTCCACGATAAGCATTAGCTCAGGGCACTGTCAGGATGACGGCATTTCGATAGGCTCTGGCATCAAAATCCAAGTCCAATCGATTGGTATCAAGCTTCTCTCAGAAGGTGTCAATACAGGCAGACAATTAGTTTTAAAACCAAGTTTTGATTAGATATTGGTATTGGTCTCTGTCGAGTGTATTCAGGTGTACGGCGGAAGCGTTCTCCCTTGAATAATTTCGTTCTGGTCTCCATTTCGTTCATGCATGTATATACCCAATCAAATTAACGGATGGATTACTAGTGCGCGTCCGAGATAGGAACTATATATATATACAAATAGAACAAAATAGAAATTTAAGACTTGGCCGTGCAACTTGACTAGGACCTGACAACAAGAGATGGCATGTACGTGGCATATACGCGAACTATTTTAATCCATTATACAGCAAAGCAACTCCATGATTCACAGCGACGAACCGGCGTTTCTTGCATTCTCCCAGATTATTTCGTTCCCTATCAACTCCTCCATGCATTACAGTTTGTTTTCCATAAGAGCTATGTAACATATACTAAAAACCCAAACCCTTATAATACTTTTTTATGGTTTCATCATCGAAAATCTTCCCATTGAGATTCCATATCTTCCCGAAAACCTTGCACCCTAGATTCCCTACCCCCACCTGTAGTGGTTCATACCTAGTTTTTGAAAGCTGAAAGCAAACCGACGCGCGCCCCTTTTCCCCACAAAACCCTTGGCGCGCGCTCTCACTCATGGTCGACGTATCCTCCCGCATGTGATTTTGGCCGGCGCATTTGACTTCGCGCCACCGAAAAGTCGAAGGTCGTCTACTATCCACCGTGCCCATTCCACACCTTTGGACCTCGCTGGTCGCAGATCCTTTCCGGGTGAAACTGATTGAGATAGTGAGCGCCATGGATGCTGCACGGAGTTTCAATTCGATCTTCTCGAAGTTGTAGGTGCCACGATTCGGCTGCGCTAGAGCGGTAGTCGCCGCCCCTTCCAATTATTTGGATTTAAACTATTGATATAGTTCAGATTATCATTGTATTGTGTGATGTTTAGAACATTCATAATCTAGTTTATAATGCTGTCACATCTACATTTAGTTGTACAAAAATCATGTATACGTACTGAAATGCTGAAAAAAATGGATTTACGGTGCGCCGAATAGATTTCGGGATGCAAACCTTCGGTTTCCGTTACACGATTGCGTTTTTAGCGCCACTTATACACGTTTTGAAGACTTGATTTTTTAATGGATCTTTAATCTTTTTTTGCTTGCTGGTCGGTGGCAATGCAACGGCCGGGTTCGCCGGCGCCTTGCGTCGTGCGTATCCCGGCGCGGGGACACGAAGGGCGTGTAGCGATCTGCAGGCGCGGCCGGCCGGCTGGTGGTCGCGATTGGGAGAACGTGGGAGACGCCGATCGAGCCCTGGCCTCCTCTCGCGTCGGCGTCGCAACAACGTGCGCGCCGCGCGCGGGTACGTCGTACGTGGCTCCGGTGCTCGCTAGCTCCCTGCCAAACGCCGTCCGCCGTGCGCGCGGCTGCATCTCGGCCGTCCGCCCGTTGTCGCCGCCAGCCCGACCAATCCTGAATATCATCATCGCGCCGCGCGGATGGCGAGCTGGCATCCCATGTGGCGAGCCTGGCGACCGGCGCCGCGCGCCAGCATGGCACGCACATCGCTTTGTTTGGGCTCGGATACAACCTATCTAGCAGATGATTCACTCCCAAACTGCCAAGAACTGCTTCACAACAATTGAAGAGATCGATGGAGTACCTACCTACTAGGCTGCATCCTCCAAACGGCAGACAGAACACAACTCAGTCAAAAAGCAGCACCATGCATGCATGGTTTGACTATCATTTTTCTTCTTCGACGAACGAATTAGGTTGGAACATCATGATATGCTTTACGGCGGATACAATTAATTAATTAATTAATTAATTAAGACTGGGTTTGGACGGTTCGTGTTGAACATGTGTAATCCAAGTGAACTAGATGGTCCTTGCGCGCTCTGCTGCGCCGACCTCTGATATTAGCGTGTTGTTACGCAAGCGGGTATAAATATGTTCGTTATTATCTTACCTAGGTTTCTGTTTAAACGTAATGCACTGTGGAATTTGTCTTTGGTGAACTTAAATAAGCAACACATAAACATCTAGGAGATTGGTTTTTCTAGATTGGTTGGTTCCTTAAACATGCGTAAACAGTTTTTATCTTCTAATCACAACAGCAAAATGCAGACATCATGTACAAAAGGGTACAAACATCATATACAAAAGGGTACAAACATCATGTACAAAAGGGCACTACAAACTGGACTTGCGGCAGCAGCATCTAGACATTCGTAGCAGCAATGCTAGGTAATTTTTATTTAGTACGTGCCCCATGTATAAGGTGGTAAACTCCAAGCTCTTTACTACGGTTCATCGCTGAAGGTCGCTTCCTTTGTGTCTAGCTACTGGGGTAGCACTAAATCAATTGTTCCATAGGTGTTACTGGGGAGGAAAGGCTTACTTGTTGTAAAATGTTTCGAGGTAGAATCCAGATCTAGATCGTCGTTTGTGGAGTCGTTGGCATGGACCCCTTCCTCTATTTACTCTTGTGTGTACTCGTGTTTGGTGTGGTCATCATGAATCTCTGGATGGCAAATAGAAGCACATACATATACCTTTCACTCACATCATGACATGGCTAGGAGTAGAGGCACTCCCATGGTGTGATGCCATGAAGACCGCAATTTACCGCTATCTCACATCCACCACCTCGGGACGGTAAGCAGATCAGTGGTGACACTTAGCTTCTTAAACCTGTCTCGGATAATTTAGTTAAGAAATTAACTACAAAGAAAACATTAAGCACTATTCCGAGTATGCAATCATTGTTGTATAATCACAAAAATTCAGATCAGAAATACTCAAACAGAGTATGAAGTATAAACCATTCAAGAAAATATCCTTCCATGAAAGCTGAAGCAAGTTCTTGCCTGCATGACTTGGTGTATGTTATAGTTTATCTGCTCAACCAAAAATAGTATGGAGTGAAGACACTTGTTGCTGAGTGTATCTAACATGCAGAAAAAAGATATAGAACCAACTTGAAAAAAAAAAGTTGCCTCCCTCACTATGAACGCTAAGAGCATCTCCAGCCGCGTCCCCCAAAGCGTCCCCAAAAGGGACTTGGGGCGCCGGATAAAAAAACCGTTCCAGCCGCGTCCCCCAAAGCTCATTTTTGTCCGGCGCGCCCCGATACGGTGTCCGGCGCTCCGAGCCCGTCCCCGTCCCACAGGGGACGCACCGGGGACGCCGGACACAACGAAAAGCGAGGCGGGGAGTGGCGGGGCCGACTCGTCAGCGGCACAATAAATTTTTAACCTAACCGTCGCCTACCTCGCGACGGAAGTTATTGGCGGTGCAGTTCCCGCAGCGACGCAGCGACGGTGCAGTTCTCGCAGCGACGCAGCGACGCGTCCCGTCGCGCCTAGCTCTGCGTGCCAGCGTTAATGCGCGCCACCGCTCCTCCGCCTCCCTCCGGCCTATAAAAGGACCGCCTCTCATCGTCCCTCTCACACACAAACCCTAGCGCCTCTCTCCCAAATCCTAGCCGCCACCATCTCAACAAGACTCGACGCTATGTCCGGTAGAGGCGGAGGCCGACCTCGCGGCCGTGGTCGTGGTCGTGGTCGTGGCCGCGGCAGAGCTGAACGCTCGCCGTCGCCTTCCACGCCGCCGGTTTCATCATCGTCGGAGATGGACGTGGAGCCGGACGTGCGGTTCGAGTTCGTCCTCGTCCTCAAGGGCAACCCGCGCGGCATCCAGAGGCTGCCGGACTCCTTCGCCGACTACGTCGCCGGCGACGATCGCCCGCGCACGATGCATCTGCGGGAGGCTACTACCGGTGGATCGTCGACGTGATCTACGACGCGCGCGGCAAGATGTACCTCAACATCGGCTAGCACAGCCTCCAAGCCGGCTTCATCCTCCTGTTCTCCTACTTCGGCGACAGGGACATGAGCGTCAAGGTCTTCGACAAGACGCGGTGCCGCCGGGACTACCAGGGCGACAGCACCGACGAGGAGGACGACTGAGTGTTCTTTCTTCGCAGCGAACACGTGCACGGAGGTTTCTGGATGTTCGCCTCCTCGGTAGAACCAACAAGGGCACCATCCTCCCGCTGGATTTTCCAGTTTAGGTGACTGGATGTGCCCTCGAGTGTTCTTTCTTAGCAGCGAACATAGGAAACCTTCTATGCACGGCCTAGTTAGATTTAGTTTCTTTGCAAAATTTTATATTTGTGTCCACGACAGTTCAAACTATGTATTAGTTTGTGGAAAACCATGTGCCTAACTGTGTTTTCGTGTAAACCACGTTCCAAATTATGTATTAGTTTGTGGAAATTAAAATAAAAAAATCAAAAAAAGTATTTTAAATGTTTGGGGGCGGCGTTTGGAGGACGCGGCTGGGGAGCGACGTCCCCCAAAGGCGGCACGAACAAAACACGTACCCCAAACGTTCAATCCGGCGCGGTTTGGGGGACGCGATTGGAGATGCTCTAAGAGCATCTCCACTCGTCCCCCCGAACAGGCCCCCGGCGAGCGTTTTTTCCATCCGGACGGCGTAATTCGGCCCAGTCGCGCCCCCGGTTCCTCGTTTTCGTCCGGATTTGGGCCTAAATCCATCCGGCGATCCCACGCCATCCCCGGCCCCCCGGGGAGCGCTCGGGGACTCCGGACGAGTGAAAAGCGGGCGTGGCCCCAACTTGTCGGCGACAATGGCCTCCGATCTACGGCAAAACCCTCGTCTTCCCGATCTACGGCAAAACCCTCGTCTTCCCGATCTACGGCAATACCCTCGTCGAACGAAAGCTTTGAACTCTCAAGTGGTGCAACATAGATAGATTATATATATATTTCGAATATAATTCGAATAAACATAGAAATTACATATAAAAACTTTAAAACTAAACTACTTCTTCTTCTTCTTAGAAGGCCCCGCCTCATCGTCGTCGCGGCGACGCTTCCGGCTCGTCACCTCCTCGTCGGAGGAAGTTGAGTCCTCCTCGTCGTCGTCCTCATCGACCTCTTCGTCCTCCTCCTCCTCGCTCCTCCTCCTCGCTCCTGCTCCTCCTCCTCTTCCTCGGCCTCTTCCTCGGCCTCGCTCCACGGCCTCTTCGTCCTCCTCCTCGTCGTCAAACTCGTCCTCGCCGGCCGGCGGGGGAATCGTCGCTGCTGGACGATGCAGCTCGGATCCCACCAATGGCGCCATCCGGGCGGCTTCCCTCGTCGTCGGTGTCCGATGGCCAAGAGATATCGCTCATGGTTGACGGAGGATGGTGACGAGAGAACAGATGAATGGCTCAGCCCGTCGAAAACCGTTTATGTAGGTCTCTCGACGAAAGAAAGCGCCGGTTGCTCTTCCGCGGAGTTCGTGCTCCATTACGGCGGTTCTCGCATCGAGGCCACTTCGACCGTTCCCGACGAGTCGTTTCGGCTCTCCGAGTCCACTTCGCGACGGTTCAATGCGGCGAGGGAACTCCGACGATTGCCCTTCCCGGTGACTCGCACCGTCGCTATGCACGCGGTGGGTGCGCGTCCATGGGCTCGCGGCTGGAAAAATGGGCCTCCCCAGGCCAAAAACTACATCCATCCGGCGCTAAATTTCGCCGGATTTGGGCGTGGGGAGCCCAAACGAGTGGGGATGCTCTAATATACAGGAGCAACAATGTATCGGAACTCCGGAAGGGGTGAAATATGTGATACCCATTGCACATGGTTAAATTCAAATAGATGAAATTTTCTCACGGTCATCTACTTCTATCACTTTATCGCACAGTTCAGGTTCAGAACTTTCTGTGTAACCTTGCACCTCTTTAAGATATACAAGATGTTAGTATTGCTTTAAGAAAATAGATCTTGGCTGACATACTTTTAAGTAAACCATCTGAAATTATACGAACACATGGAAGTGCCACAGATACATAAGGTCATGATCTTCAGACATTCAGTATGGATACATTGTCGCTTATTATGAGTATAAAGCCAAAATAGATTGTTACAATATACTTCAGTACATATATAGTTACTGCTATGTGCATTTCATATGTAACCATCAGAACAAATGGCAAGCTGACTCATAACACAAAACAACATCAATTATAGCTCAAAACATGAAAATCCAAGGACAGATGGAATGCTCAGTTCCACTTATAGGAAGCAAACCATGTAAGTGAAAAAGAAAACAACATTAACCCTGAATATATGGCAGGTACTGAATATGACAGCTTATATTCAGGTCGTCACAGATGGTGGTGAAGGCATTGGACGATTAATTTGTTGTAGCAAATTAGTAAGCCTAGATAAAGACTTTTATTCCTATTGGCCCCTGGTTGTAAAAGTTTCCTCAGGGTGGCACTTCACATGGTTCTACAACAGCTTGATGCCATCTTAACAAAATAATCAAATTATTTGGAGCAATAGTAAAATGAATAGCATGCATATGTTTATATTTATCGGCAGGATATTATTTTTGTAGATTCAGTATTAACCATTTAACTGATCTACAGGTTATTGGAAGTTTTTCCTACATTTTATCAAAGCACGCTTCCTAAATAAGGTTGGTTGGTACATACCGCTTTTAGAACAAATATGAATCAAACGTGTATATGGTTGATATTTACCATTTTAAGAATAAGGCTGGTTAAATCATAAGCCGTCTCTCTTATCATCCACACATGGTAGTCCAGCCGTGCATCGTCGTCATTTCTATCACTTCAAGCCCCGTGGCTCTTCATCTCCTTTCTACTTCACAACATCTTGACAAATAGATGGACCCCATCCTAGAACAAAGCTTGTTACTCTCTCCGATCCGTAATAATGCATTTAAGCAGTGTGGAATGTGGTTTGGTTATTAACTTGGTAAAAGTACTATATTACCCTGAAAATAAAATCTGGTACCATTCTACACAAAAATTGGGCCAACCAGCCCTTCTTTCAGTTGAATTCAGGAAATTATAACTGAACTTGTTTCCTCGCATTGAAACTATGGAAAAAGTCCCATTGTGTCAGGGAAGCAAAATTCAAGTTTCGCTGACAGAGTGTGTTGTTGTTGATTTCTGTATTTACTACTTGTAATGTCTGGATTAATTGTAGGAAACCTAGCGCTTGGAGTTAGTCAGCCTACCCTTTATTTCTTTGCGTTATCAGTGGCGCCGCTCACAATGCATATTGAGGCTCAGGGTAAAGATCTTTATATAGACTCCAAATCCTGCATATTTCAATCTATTTCTAGATAGAACTCCTTGACTTGTTAAACCAACCATAATCACTAACAGTCATCTACTGATCCCAAATGTTAATCAATTAGGTCCTAAACACGCATGCAAGTCGTGCGCTGAGTTTGAATTCGAAGTTGCGGGCTTTACAAATCCATAGAGCCAATCCTACGGGCAACCTGACATTCCACTCTATACTGTTCCGGGTATAATTCCAGCATATATTCATATCAACTGCGTTCCAGTACAGCGGTGCCGGTTTCCTTGCGTATATTTCTTAAGTACAATTCCGCATCAATTGTTCCTTGTTATTTCCACGAATACTTCCTCATAGAGGTTTTGATTCCGGGAGTATAACAATGTAGCGAACATAAAAAATACTGAAAGGCGCAAATTCCTACATTAATCACTAACCAAGACTTAGGGCACTTTATATCGCAGATTCGATGTCTTACTGCAGGTGGGCTAGATGCTGAATTGTTAAATAAGGGGAAATTCCATTAAAAATGGTGATGCCGCTGATATATAATCAAAACATCATAAAGAAACATGAAACCCTTTATATTCATCTACAGAAAAGCCATCAGTAAAGCAAAAAACTGGCTTCAGAGATATGCTTGAAGCAGACTGACAACAAATTACTTGGATAGTGAACAACATATTTGATTAACTGCTCCTAAGTTGACTACCAATGGGGTAACGGCATATTAAATATGAATATTACCTGCTGTTTTGAAGGACAGACCATGTGACAACTGGAGACTACAATGTTTGAGGACAACGTAGTTTGAAACTGCAATGTAAAAACACACACCAAAGTGTGTCTTATTCTGCATTAGAAGAGAATGTTTGAGATTATGCAAAGAGTACAACCAGAAAAGAAAATCAAAATCTCACTGGGAAGAACAAAAGAGAACAGTGCCAAGAATTTGGCATACTCAGTTAACTTAAGAAATGCAGAACCTTCAACATATATTCGCATGGAATCCCTTTATGTGTATTTCATAGAGCCTGCAAGAGTACCAACACATATATCTGCATGAAATCCACACGTAATTTGCCGACAATCCAAAATAACCACACCATAAATAATTATCTTGAAAATGAAAAGGAAATCCACCGGTGACTGCTACAGAAAGAAGCAGACAAAACTGCGGCTACATTGAACAGGGCATCCTTTGATCTAATGCTAAATAAACATATTGTAGCTTAGCAATACTATGACACATGGAGAGTGTTTATCAACGGGAAAATAAATGAAGATAAGAAGGGTACAGTAGATAAGGTCACTTGATTAAAACATTCATCTAATTAATTAAAAGATAAATAGAATAGATGGTTTCACATTTACAGATAGTAGATTAAAACTCACATCTTGGTGTAAGCTGTTGTACTAATTAAAAAGGGCTAATATTTCCCTAATTAATGATAGTTAGTAAGTTCTCATAGGATAATGGATAATGAACACCACAAGTTACCTCAGCTCCACTCGTCATTTTTGTCCGCTGCCGCCCGTACAGGGCCATTGATGTTGCTTCTCGATGCTCCCGATGGCTCTGCCTTACAGAAAAATTCGAGAGCCTATTCAACATGGAAGATGTGGCCGTCGGACGGTGGTCGCAGTAGACCCTGGTAACAGACATAAAGACTTGAGATATGAATATATAGGATCCATCTATCAAATCATACAAACTGTAAACAACTTCGTGAGAACAGAGCAATCTGCCTAGATTTCATCTAATTGCATAGCAAATAAGTTTTACACAAGCGCCAGATGGGTCATCGACGATTCAGAGCGCGAGTTTTCCGACGAGGAACTTCCGACACGGCCGCCGCTGATGCACCACTTCCAGCGCCCCGGGAACAGGCCGTGCGCCCGTGCCTCCCGTCTCCGATGCCCTCCTATGAGGACCCGGATCACTTCGTTCCGCTGGGCTAGGACCCCGTGACGGAGTTCCTCCAACCGCCGGTTGCGGTTCCTGCGGATGCGCCCCCGACGGCGCTCCCCGACCTCAACCTCCATGTGTCGGAGGTGAAGGAGGAGAAGAGGACACGGCGCCGCCGCTCGCCCTCGCCTGAAGCCCGGGTGCTCCCCCGCCGCTTCGCGTCGGCCATGGCGGTCCGCCCCGCCGGAATCCGTGTCGGGACATGGTGGCCTGAGAGGCTATCGGCCTCACCGGCCTCGCCGCCGAGGTCCGCCTCAACGAGGCAGCCCCCCACCTTCCCTCCTCCTCCGCGTAGGGACCAAGCCGCTGTTGAGTTGCCGGCCGCCGGCCGCGGGCGCCGGCTTGATGCAGGGCAGCGGCATCGTGAGGATCAGGGCAGGAGGCCGACAGGATTATCCCAGGTCGCGCCTTCCCAATTCCCTTTGACTTCATGGTCCGAGCTGTGCGCCAAATAGTACACACGTATACAGAGGAACCGACCATCTAGCTGTAGGCCCAACGATAGCGACAACCTAATTCACCTCGGGCGCAGGGAACCCTGGGAGCTTAGTGCTCTTCTAAGATTATCCGCGTTATCCCCTCTTTCCCCCCTTTCCAGCTAGCTAGCTGCTCCTACTCCATGAGAAGCGCCCGTGCAGTTTGCATACCTCTATTCAAGCTCGAACAACCCACATCTGCAACTACACCATTAACTATACAGTAGACCGTAATGTTTGTCAAGTACTATATCCTTCTTTGCCCCAACTGTTCAACGTGATGGAACTGTCTGGAACGAACGGACCGACCGGCCGTCGGATGGACGGCATCCCATGCGAATCCAATCATTCATCGCTGCATCGTCGTCCTCGACCCAGCGAGCTGTGTCCACCGCGAGGATCGCAGTCGTCTTACACTTTTTGCCCTAAACCATTGCCGATATTCTATAATTTACCACCCATTACTTATGACTTCTATAATTTGCCACACATTACTTAGACTTTTACTATTTGCCACACATTAGACTGTTTCTTTTATAATTTGCCCTATATCTCCTTTTACATAGCTATTCGTTTTCTTTAACTCTAAAATACTTATGAAATACAATACAAACCGAATAGTTGGTTGATCCCAAATTGCTGGGATCCCCAAATCGATCGTTCCCTGCAGCGAACCAGAAACAGAGGAGCGGCAGCTCCGCCGCCCACCAGCCACCGGCCACCACTCACGGTGCGCCCACCACGAACGGCGGAGAAGGTGCAGAGATGCGTTCCACCGGTGCTGCCGACCGGACCAATCAAGATACCATCTCTTGGCGCTAGCCTAACCAGCAGGCTTTACTACACAGGACTTTCAGAATCTGCTTTTGATGCGACATACGTAAGTATCATCACTGAGAAACACTCGAACAAAAAGGAATTACTAAGGTGAAGTTGATCTGGTTCTAGTGGGAGAAAGGAAGAGGCGAATGAAGAAACCGCACGATCTGGTTTTCACGGACAATCGATGGTGCGACCTGCTCCTGCACGGCGACCATGGCGGCACCAGTACCAGCGGCGGCCGCTGCGCCACCTGATCCTCACCTCTCTCTCCAAGGCATCCAGACCGGATGACCAGGCGGCGGCCGTAGCGCCTCTCCATACACTCATGAAGATGTACGGTTCCCTGTTCACACGACCTTCCCTGCAGCGCTGGCACCGGGCCTGGGATTGGATGTGATGCCCTCACCGACAGCAGTTGGGTGCAGGCCGATAGCATATCGACGACTCTTCGTGGCAGCAGCGTCACTCTCTGCGATAAGACTGCTCGCGGCCATGGCGTCCGTTGCATGTGCACCGTAAACAATACTATTCTAGAGGCGCAGGCAACAAGGTCCAGGGCAAACGGGGTATAATATATCGTATTTATAAGTATTTGTGAGTTTAAAAAAATAATATATCTGAAAAATAAGATATAGGGTAAATTATAAAGAAATTAATGTAATATGTGGCAAATAGTAAAATGCTAAGTAATGTGTGGCAAATTATAAAGGTTCAAAGTAATATGTGGCAAATTATAAAATATCTCTCCGATATATACTATCACCTTGCGCATGCAGCTGCGCTCTTTCTTCCTTTTTGTGTTGAAAATCGCCTCTATCATTTGCTTGAATCACGGGAAGAATCGTCTATGCTACTATTTTTTTTATGAGGATATCTTCTACCCAACTTGGATGGATGAGGGAGTGGGGTTGGAACTGGGGGAGACAGGCCGGAAGAAGCTAGGTGGGCTACCTGCCCAGTTAGGCCGCGTAAGAGAATGCAGCCCACGTGAGGTCGCGGGGCTGGCGCTGGGCACGGGCGCACGGCGGAGGGCAGCACACACGACGATTAGTCGCCAATAGAAGAGGCCTCCGACCGCTTTATAAGCCCGCTCGTTGCAATTGTTATTGTCCCTTCGGGGACATCCGATAAAATTGGAACGATACAGAGAAGATTAGCATGACCCCTGCGCAAGGATGACACGCACAAATTGAGAAATGGTCCAAAATTTTTCAATATTTTGCACGCCGGTCCATTCGTCTCGCAGATATGCCCCTCGACCTTTCCTTTCACGCCCTTCATCTTTCGAGATTTTGTGCAACTCGTCCTAATTTGTACACAATTTCAAAAGCTGGTCCTCTTTTCCCTCACACAAGCGTGCCCTCCATTGTTCATTGACGTCCTTAATGTTTTCTTGTGGCTGCACGAAGTGTTCTTTTCTCCAACATATGCCGCTGGAACCTTCCTTCCATGCCCTCCTGGACAGTTACTATATCTTTTTTTTTTTGCCAAATAGAGCCCAAGAAACTCCGCTGAAGTAGAAAAAACTATACACCATTCGTCCCAGCGTGCACATGAAGCTCCTGCGCAAGTTCGTTTGTCCGGAAGAAACAACAAAATTGGTTACTCCATTACTCCGAGCAAGTTCTTTTTTCAATGAAGGGAAAAATCGATGTTACTAGTAACAGATTGCTGACAAGTTGCAGAATTTTATAGCAAGGAAGAAAGGAGACGCTTCAGAGTTTTGACTACAATATTCGCTTGCCCGGTTTTAAAACAAAACAACAGTATCTGGTTGCCCCAAGTCTGCAGCAAATAAAATTCAGTAGAGAGGTCAAAGGTACCATGTCTTGACAGCTCATGATCAATTAGCAAGGGAAAATATAATGGGAGAACGACCCTTCATCAGCAATACAATCTTTGTGACAAAGTATCTTAGACTGTACCCAACATGGCCAGCAGTACAGAGCTCAGTAATATCCAAGAACATACATATTCTGCAAATTACAGATTACATGACCGCATTTTCCAGTTTCATATTCTGCATTCCCTCCAGAGACTCTCTTATTGCATGCAGTTCCTTTATGATAACGTGTGTTGGCATTCTGCTCGATGGCACTTCCAGGGAGCAAGACAGTCCAAGTCGAAGTAGCAAAACGAGGGAATCGATCCTTGTCTTGCATGAACGAGGATCCGCAGAAATCCTATTCTCAAGGTTCAACTGAAGCCGAGAGTAAACAACTTCCATCGTTCTTTCACACAGACCAAGCTCAACGTACTCACGGAGACTCAGTCCTTCTCTGAATTTGCTATTGATGGGTCTCTTCCCGGTGACCGTTTCCAGCACGAGAATTCCATAGCTGTAGATATCACCATACGTCGATACCGTGTTTCCAGCACCATACTCTGTTGTATTGAAGAATACAAAATATTAGAGTACTTATCATGTTTAAATTTCTAAATTTAAAATCGGGTATAAACGAGTTTGGGCAACTCTATATACAAAAGAACACCATAATATGTGAACCATCAACAATCTTCTTAAGCAACATATGTATTAGATAGATAAAATAAATAAAGGAGCAACAAAGGTGGGCAAGTCAAAAATGATTAGGCTAACCTGGAGCAGCATAACCAATCGTCCCTCCAAGTCCCATAGAGCTAGTTGACTGTTGCAGAACTGAACTTTCTTCAGCAAGAATCCTAGCGAGTCCAAAATCTCCAACATGTGCTACCATATCAGCATCTAAGAGCACATTACTTGGTTTAACATCATAATGTACAATAGGTGCATGGCCATGGCAATGAAGATAGTCCAACGCATAAGCCACATCAAGTAGTATGGTCACTCTTTGATGCAGATTCAAGTGCTTCTGCTCTGCTTCGTCAGTTGTGTCACGATGTAGCCAACCTTCTAGACTACCATTAGGCATGAAGTCATACACGATTGCTCTAAAGTCATTCCCGCTGAAATCAATGCTTGAGCAAACTGTAACTATCTTGACAAGATTCCGATGCCGTGCATATCGGAGAGCTTCACATTAAGCTGTGAAACTCTTGAGTGTCTTAGGAGTTTGATGTTTTAATACCTTCACAGCAACATAATTTGTACTTTCATCGGCTTGAACATTTAAATCTCCTTTGTACACAGACCCAAATGATCCAGAACCCAAAAAATTGCTTGTCGAGAAACCATCTGTTACCTTTTACCAACTGAGAATAAGAGATCCGTGGGTGCCCTTGCATGTATGTTGTTGAAGGGATCTTTGCTTTGGTTTTCTTGTGCGAAGTACGAAACTTGTAGACTAAGGCAAGGACACCTAGTGTTGCCATGACAGAAATAAGCATAGGTACAACTAGAAATGTATGCCTTTTCTTTGTTGATTGCAAAGAGCAAGAAGACAAATGTAGATCAGGTATACCACCACAGAGATTTTCATTGCCTAAGATTGATATTTCTGTAGAATTTGTGAAAATTCCTACATTTGGCACTTCTCCAGCAAAATTATTGAATGAAAGGTTTAGATAATATAGTGTGGTAAGGTCACCTAAGGACCTGGGTATCTGTCCAGACAAATTGTTGCTTGAGAGGTCCAGAGTTTCTAGACCTTTTAATTGACTTAGGACTGATGGGATGGTACCACTCAAGCTGTTATTTTGGAGATAGAGGTGCTGAAGAACTTGACATTCACCAAGGGTAGCAGGAATGTCACCTGAAAATTTGTTCGATTCAGCATGGAATGACACTAAATTTTTCAGATTTCCTATTTCCTGTGGTAGTGATCCCTCTAAGTTATTATGGGACAGATTAAGAACTCTTGATAGTGTTGAGATGCTCAATAATCCACTAGGTATTGGTCCTCTAAATTTATTACCGAGAAAGATCCAGTAACAGCAACTTTGTCAGGTTTCCAAGTGTGCTTGGTAACCTACCACTGAAGGCATTCATGCCGAGCCATAGATAATTTAGTGCAGTTAGATTTCCTATTGTCCACGGAATTGGCCCACTTATTTTATTTTCATGTACAACAAGTCTTCCCAATTTTGTAAGCCGGGTCAAGGAAGGGGGGGAGAGTTCCAGTGAAAGAGTTTGTAGTTAGAATGAGACCGAGTAAGTTAATGAGATTGCCTATGTCTCTAGGAATGCTACCCGATATTTTATTGTTTTCAAGAACGACATGCATTAAGGATGTGGAAAGATTTGAGAATGAATCGGGGAGAACTCCTTCAAGTTTATTTTCACCCAATCCCAGATTTTGTAGCCGGGAGCAATTAGTTAACGTGGTTATGAATTCCCAATCTTTGGGATCTTTAGCTTGAAACAGATTTCCTGATATCTGTAGCCAGTTGAGGTTTCTTAAGCTTCCAACCTCTGGAGGAATAATGCCAGTGAAAAAATTATAGTTGAGTTGAAATACTGACATATCGGAAGCATTGGCTATTGAAGCTGGGATATGGCCATGAAACTGGTTAGTGTCCATGTATATCTTCTCGAGGTGGGAAAGTGAATTGAATGCATTTGGAGGTATTGTTCCACTTAGCATATTCTGCTTCACAGAAAACAATGTGAGGGAGGAAATGTTCCAAATAGAAGTGGGGATCACTCCGCTCAGATTGTTGACTCCTAAGTTCAGCCAACATAAACTGGACACGAGTCCAAAAGAGGAAGGGATGGTGCCTGATAGCTTGTTGTCCATGAGAGACAGATGCCAGAGTTTGGAGATGTTGCCCAAACCAGACGGTATCTCACCAGATATTCTGTTCTGGCTCAAATCCAAGAATTCAATCGATGTCAAGATTGCTAGCCATCCAAGCTTTCCTGACAAGTGAAAGAACATTGTTTGGGATCACTGAATTTCACAAGATTTTCTATGCAGTTTGTTCAGCTAGGATCTCACCTTGTAGCTGGTTACTGCTAAGGTCAAGCGTCATGAGACCGGTGCATCTTCGCAGTGTTACAGGAATGCTTCCCTGCAGATAATTCTCACTCAGGTTCAGAAGCTGAAGTCTCACAAGACGACCAAGCTCAGGAGGCGTTCCATGAGACCAGTGAGCCTTCTGACAGCATGGACTTGAAGGACAGCAGAGCAAGCTCGTCGGCTGTGGTCCTATTGGTGACGATCATCCCATTCGGAAAGGGAAATGGTAGTGCATGGGAACAGAGGCTGTGGTCCTGTTGGCGGGCTGCTGAAGACTGCACGCTTGCACGTCTGTCGAGGTTGCCGGGAGCTAGCCGCTGCGCCGACGGCGTTCCTTGGATTTGGGTTGAGGCCGGAGCAGCAATGCTCCCAGCTGAGCCGTGGTGGGCTCGCGGGATTCAGGTGGTACGCGTCTTGGCGGCAGCTGGCAGGCTCTTGGTAATTTCGACGATGCACAAGCACTGCGACTTTCATCGGCAAGGGTTCTGTCTTGCAGAGGAGCTCACTCTGCAGTGTCCTGGAGGAGCACTCGACGGATTTCGGCCTTTTTGTCGTAGTCTAGTTTGAGTGTCGGGTGTGTACTGTGGGTGTTCGGCCTTTTCTTAGGCTTGTAATGTAAACTTCTTTTTCTATCAATGAATCGAAACGCAAAGCTTTTTGCGTTTTCGCGAAAAAGGAGAAGACGGGCAGTTTTAGTGCTCCGTTCATGTAGGGGACAGGAAAGGTGCGGGTCAGCATATGTTCAAGTGTAGGTTGAGAGATGCTTCACTGCGGAAACAGCACAATATATAAGTAGACATACATGGTAGCATACTACCTCCTGTGAGTAGTCACAGTTGGTACTTGTTCGCCGTGCTATGCGCTCTGCGGAACAAGGATGAGACCGCTGTCATTGTACATGGTCAAAATGATGGCTGAATGAGACACACTAACTTCTTCGTTCTGCTGTCCCCATGAAAACAAAATTCAGAGGCTGTTGCTTGATTAGCTCCATGCACCTACTCTCTCTATCATAGGCTCTTTTGCCACTCATGATTGGAGTAGTACTTATTTTCTCACTCTGATTTAGATAATCGATCATAGTTCTGACAAAGAAACATTTCTAGGTATTTGTTTCATGTTCAAAGATCCTCAGTAACATTTCTAGGTATTTGTTCCATGTTTAAAGATTTAGACCTCCTCAGTAACAAATCATACCATGGATCAAATTGGTCTACCTCATTCTTATAAGTATGACAAAGGTAATGTTTTTACACGCTGGCTTGAAGCAAACGTTGAGTTACACAACTTTCCGACAGTAGCTCAAGCTATTGGTCATTCGATGAAATGCTTTGAGCATGAAACACTGAGACTCAATATGCAATCCTATACCAGCGCTTCAATCTTATTAATTAAGCACAGTTGGAAATGTAAGCTCGACATTCAGTTCAATACTCTAGAACAAAAGAAAACTAGCAGTCAGATTTCTGTGATGCAACCATGAACTATATTGTAAGCTATTCGACTTACCTTTTGGCACTCAACTTACGATGTTGTGGCGAACGATCATTCAGCCACGAATGCATCCTCGAATTACAAGGATAAAAACAATTTTGGCAGTGAAGCAGTTCACAACGACGCACTGAGAGCACCAAAGCACTTGGCTTACCTTACCCTGCGCCAGTTTATTATCCTTCCGGAAGACATTGGCCCCGCCGACCGCGTCAGGCAGACGCCAGACGGCGCCGCCGGATCCGGCTGTTACCAACGTTCTGGTATCCGGCTGTCTCCATCGCCGCCAAGCAGACGCCTCTGATCTCGTTGGGTGCCAGTGCGCCACCGATACAGATCCCAGGCCATACCCGTCGCGGCACCGCCTTGTCCTTCCTTTCCTCGGTGGGCCCGCATCGCCTTACTGCTCCCCACCTCCGCCGAGTTGTTGCCGGAAAGCGTCGAAACCCCCGCCCGCTTTCCGAGCCGCATGAGAGTATGAGAGGAGGAATGAGGTCGAAGCAAGAAGCCAAGAAGCTGGTACTTTTTTGACAGAAGGAGTGATTTTGGGTTCCCATATTTCAGCGATATCTTCTTTGGCAACCTATCCAGTGATGATAACCAGGATTTTTTTTTTCTTTTTGAGGAAATAACCAGGATTTGTTAGCATCAGCCAATCCTAATCAAGTTGCTCTGTTCTTCTTCACTTACTAGTTCAGCTTCATCACGTCAGAGCATCTCCAGTCTCCCCCGACAACGTCTTCGGCAGTCTTTTTTTCCATCCGGATGGTGTTATTCGGTCCAACCGTGCCCCCCGGCTCCTCGTTTTTCCCCGGATTTGGCATTTCATCCATCCGGAGAGTCCAGGACATCACCGGCTTCCCGAGGCCCGGTCGGGGACTCCGAACGAAACAAAAGCGCGCGAAACGTTGAGCGGGCCTGCATTGTCGGCAATAGAAATGGTATCTCCCTTCATTAATTTTGTTTTTCCTCCAAAATGCGCCGCATAGAACCATTTTTCCCGCCGAATTTCGGAGGAGCTACCGCCATTCTCCCCCACAGTTGCAGCTCCTCCTCTTCCCTTCCACCACCATGGCGCCGAAGAAGCTCGCCGCCGATGACGCGCCGAAGGCGAGGAAAGCCGCGGGCGCCAAAACAGAGGCCGTCGGGCTTGACAAACGTGCAATGGGCGGCGGATGTGGAGCGGCGGCGGAACGAAACTCGCGGCAGGGCGGAGAGGGAGAAGAAGTTTAACGCAAAGAGGTGGCAGCGGCGGCGGACGAACAAGCGAGGTTGATCTCCATTAACTTCTCCCAGCCGCGCGGCGGCCAATTCCCCGGGCCATGGCCGACCCAAGGTATGATCGGATCTCCTTCCACCTTCTCGCCGGCGTTGCCGACCACGGCCATGTTCCAGGACACCTACGCCGCCGTCATGGCGGGGTTTACGCTGTCAACGCCGGCGTACGACGGTGCGATGTACGAGAGCATCCAGCCGACAGGTTGCAGGTGTCCTCCGACAAGTTGAAAGAGCAAAGTCTAAACCCCGTGTTTTGTGTGTTTGATGACAACACTTGAATAATCCCACCGTGTGCAAAGAGTATTTTTGATTGATGTGCAAGTGCACGGTGACCTCGCTGGACACGTCAAGATCGGAGGACTGAAGCGTAGCTTATAGATCGGAGGACACGATTGGAGAGGAAAAGAGGAGAAAATAGTTTTTGCCAGACCCCTACTGGTACCACCCAACGGTACCGCTCTGGAGATTTGCACTGAGAATGTCCCACAGAACAAGTTACGGTACCTTTGCGGTACCTCGAGCGGTAGTACCGCCTTGGTACCGCTCAAGTACCGTAACATAAGTTACGGCAGTACCGCTCCAGTACCGCTTCGGTACCGCTTGGGATCTAGTAAGCTCTGGAGGCTATTGCGGTACCTCAAGCGGTACCGCGAGCGGTAGTACCGCTATGTGTCAACGTGGATAAGTTCTGTGGGATTTCGAATCCAGAGCGATAGTACCGCTTAGGCAAAAACTGCAGATAACGGTTGGATTTCGGGGGGCCTATTTAAAGGGCCCTTCTTCCCCAACTTGTTTTTATCTCTCCCCTCTCTCTCTCTCTCTCTCTCTCTCTCTCTCTCTCTCTCTCTCCTCCATTGTTGCTGAGCTTAAACCTTGAGGATCTCCCCAACCATCCAACCAATCTTTCCCAAATTTGGAGGAGTGGTGGAGGAGGCCCCGATCTATAGTTCTACCAAGAGAGATTTCACCAATTCGTGCTAGTCCTTAGTGGATCTTGGAGTTAGGGTTCCTATGGTGGGATCTTGGAGGAAGTGCACCTATGGAGGCTAGCTTGGTGTTGTGCTAGCCCCATAGGTTGTTGGGAGCCTCCTAGTGTTGTGGAGCTCGCCCCAACCTTGTGAAGGAACCACCGCCTCGACCGGTGCCATAGTGGTGAAGGGGGAGCCCCTTTGTGGAGCTCTCTCAAGGAAGAAGGTGAGGCCTTCCTTCGTGGTCTGGCTGCCTAGCCTCTTGTGTGAGGCTAGCACCTCCTCAACGCAGACGTACTCTCTTTTGTGAGAGGAACTGCGGGAAACAAACCTCGCCTCGTCTCCGTGCCATCTGGTTGTCCCGCTCCTTACTCTTACTATCATGCTTGTTTCCTTTACTTGTTGCACTTGTCTAGGATCATACTAGGAACATCTCCACCACTAAAGAAATCACCTTTACCTTCCGCACCGCTAAAACTGAAAAAGACTTAAAATTTGTGTAGCGTCCATTCACCACCCTCTTGTCCGCTACGATCCATTCAATTGGTATCAGAGCAAGGTTTTCTTGCTCGGGCTTTACCGCCTAAGAAATGGCCGGACAAGAGAAGGTTGTGAATGGGTCTCCTTCCCTTGAGCCACCCACTCCATCATCTACCATCGATAGCACAACGGCTACGTTGGATGACCTCAAGAAATTGGAGTCATCCATAGTTAGCCAAATGAAGGCAATGATGTTGGAGTTGGTTGCTCAAAAGCCAACCCCTATCGAAGATCCTAAGGCAAGTACCGAGGATCCCCCACCAAAAGCTAGTCAATTTCCTCTTGTTGATTTTGTCGCGCAATCGACAAAAGATCCACAAAAGGAAGGGCTTGGGGAGACCGGCACTTCAACAAAGGGGAAGGATGAGACACCGGTTGCGGAACGTCTAGGGGGTAATCATGCGGTGCCACCACCAGGTGATTACACCATAAACGTTCCAATACCTATGCCACATATCTTGTCGCATGGTTCACCACCGTTACTTGAATCAAATAGCTTCGAAAATTGGCAATTCTTAATGCGTTCTCATGGGCGCAGCGCTTCTACCGAGCTTTGGCGCATCATTGAGGAGGGCTATTCACCACGAGACCCAAAGAGCTTGACAAGAAGAGAGGTGGTGGATGACCAACTCAATGCCACTGCCATCAACATGATTCACATGGCCGTCACGCCCATGGACCGCGCTCATATCCGCTCACTCAAGACCGCCAAGGAAGCATGGGATAAACTCGACAAGCTCTTCCTCGGAAATGAGAGCATCCAAAGCTCTCGTTTCGATGAAGTGAACAATATGGCCGACAACTTTGTCATGAATGAAGGAGAGACCCCCGAAGAAATGTATCGGCGCCTCATCGCTCTTGCCGTACAAATGCAAGATCTTGGAGCAACGTTTGTGGATGACCATTGGATCAAGAGAAAGTTCTACAACGCTCTCCTCCCTTATGAGGAAGTGAAGTTGACGGCCATCCGCCAAAACGCCTCCTTCCGTGCTATGACATCCGATGAAGTCCTTAGTGAAGTCATCGCTTTGGACATCTCCAAGAAGAATGCGGAGGATCTTGTTGCTCGCGCCCACAACACCCGCAAGCCCAACCTTGCATTGAAGATGAAGGTGCATGAAGCTAGTGAAAGCGATGAGGATCCCATTGAGTGGGGTCCGGATGATCTCAAGACCAACTATCATGAGCATATGGCCCTCGCCGCCAAGAGATTTTGGGAGGGAAACAAGTCCCGAAACACAAGATCAAGAAGACTACGTGATTCTTCAAGAAACTTCTCCAAGAGTCCAAGGGAGGGGCAAAGGGGGAGAACATGCTACAATTGCGGCGACAAAAGTCATTTTGTTGCGGATTGTATCTATGAGAGAAGAGAAGATAATGGTGGAAGGCTTGTCCGCAAGGAAAAGTTCAAGTCACTCTCCAAAGGATTCTCCAAGTTCTCCTCCAAGCCCGATGACGACAAGGTCTGTTGGGGGGATGACCCCCGGTATGCCAAAGGCATGCCAAACCGGATGGTTTGAGCCATCAAGATACCGGTTTAATGTTCGTACCGGAACACAAAGTTAAAGAATTTGGCTAAGTGAGGCTAAGCCGGTATCCCCAAGAGGGGTATGCCGGAACCGGATAAAGGAGACACCGGTTTACCGGAAAGAAGAGCAAGTCGGCAGGACTGGTCAAAGATTCTCTCCAGAGCTAGAAGACAAAGATGAGCTAAGCAAAGTAGCTTTAGACGAAGGGCTGACGATAAAGAGAAGGATGACGATCAAAGAAGCCGGAGGACGTCAGCCTCCCTGATTAAAGGAGACCCCGGTGTCATCTATGATTAAAGTAGCTTTATAAAGTAGTTTGTCTAGTCAAAGATGCCATTAGGGTTTCTTGCCCTGTAAGCCACCCTCTCCCCTATATAAGGAGAGGGGGCAGCCCTCTTCACGGGCACGGACAAATTGATGTATGCATAGACGAGCACATGTACTGAGAAACTTGTAACCTGTGGAGATCAATAAAGAAGATGATGTAGAGCGAGTTCTTCCTTATGTCTTTCTTCTTCAACCTCTAGCCTTGGCTAAGTTCTTGAGGAAACCATCCGGAAGTTCATCCCATCTAATCACAAACCCTCCCCCGAATCCTCTTGCGTCCATTCGGCCCCAACTTAAGCCATCCTATGGCATCCGTACGTTCACCACGACGACGGTTGGCGCCCACCGTGGGGCATGAAGTGGCGCTTGCTTGGAGTACATATTCGGGCGGGCATCCTCGAGGTCGTCGGCGAGCGGACGAGTGTCCGCGCTCAGTCCAGCCGCTTCTACTCCATGGACTTCATCAACGACAACGCGGGCTGCTTCACCAACGGCGGCATCTTCCCCAAGAACGGCCGCATCATCGAGTTCGGCAGCCACCGCGTCTACGCCGGCACCGTCCCCGTGCGCCGGCGCCTCTCGCCGGTGCCGGTGGCACCGGACCCGCCAAGATGGCTCGTGTTGGCCGCGCCGCCGGCGGCGTCGAGGTGATGATGGCCGGCGTGGCCGGCGCGGACAAGGAGGTTGCGGATGAAGGTGCTTGGTCGTGCGGCTTCGACCCGTGCGGCCAAGCCACCGCCCGGAGCGCGACGCCGGCGGCTGCGGGAGCATCTTCCGCGCCACCGGCAACACCACTCCAAGCGGCGATGAACGTGCCGGCAACGCCCATCGCGCGGGAACATCGACCCGAGCGGTGGCTCGGGCGGAGCCGGAAGCACAACGCCGGAAGGCTGCTCGCGAACGGTGCCGACATCGTCCGGGCGCGGCGCGAGCTGAACCTAACCCTACGTGAGTACAACGCTGCCCATGGCTTTGCTTACGTTAGCGCTCATGCTTGCTAGGATACCGGAGAACCGGCTTAAGGCTCGCAATCTAGATCAGGATTTGCGTAAGGAAGTTCTTACCGGCAAAAGTACCTCTGCATCTGTTAGCATCGTAGAGAAACCTAAGTACAGTAGCCAGGATAAAACCATAAAAGCTGCTAAGGCTGCAGTAGAGCTGTGTGACTCGCTTACCGGAGACGCTTTGGCAAAACAGCAAGAGCGTGTTAGAGAGCTGCTGGAAACTATCGAGCAGCAGAATGCTGAGCAGCTGGCTAAGCTGAACAAGGCTGTGGCCTCAAAATCCGCGCGTTCAACAAAGAATGCCGGAAGCAAGTCCCATGGGCAGGCCTCGTCCCCCCATCCGGACAGAAGAAGAGAAAAAAATATGAACGCGCAGCAGATGACTGTGTACGATCCGGTTCTTGCCGGTAAACAACAAGCCGGGCAACACGATGCCGGTAGAAAAAGCCAAGGGGCAGATCGTGGCTACGCCAGAGGAGGCTATGCCGGAAACAATCATGCCGGTAGACATGAAACCGGGCAAAACTATCCCGCTGCAAGGGCAGCGTATGATGATGAGGAGATGCCTCCACCAAGGTACCGGCAGGCGAGGGCCGCGGCACCGGAACGTTACGATGAAGCTGATTCGACGAGACTCACCGCTTACCGGAACCCTTTGGGAGAACGCCTGGGAGAAAGGAACTTGCCGGAACGGGATGCGAGGCGCCGTCTGGACAGAGTGTACCTGTCTGAAATGATTGAGGCAGAGGGTCCTCCGGGTCCAAAGTGCTTTGGCCCAAGGATCATGAAAGAGCAACCACCGGTTCGCAACTTTCAGTTGCCCCGTGACACCAAAACATACGATGGCACCACTAAGCCGGAAGAATGGCTCGCGGATTATGTGACCGCGGTATACGTCGCTGGCGGCGGAGGTTGTGTAGCCGGAGGAGGAAACCGGCGTTGGGCCGTGAGAATCGTGCCAACGTTTCTGGTAGGACCGGCAAGAATCTGGCTGAACAACTTGCCGGCGGGAAGCATAAACGGCTGGTTGGACTTTGAGGAAGCTTTTGTGAGCAACTTCAGCAGCACCTACCGAAGGCCAAACGAGGCCTCGGCGGCTCGCTTTGTGCGTGCAGCGCCCGCGAGAAACGAGCCGGGATTATCCGACCCGGTGGAACTCCACTAGAAACTCTTGTGAAGGAGTGATAGAAGCACAAGCCATTGCTTGGTTTAGCCAAGGATGCCGGCGAGGTTCGCCTTTGTGGCAAAGGCTGCAGCGAAACATGCCAACAACTTTGGCGGAAATGATACGTGTGGCGGATAACTATGCGTTGGGAGACCCAATGCAACCGGCGATACAAGCTGAGCCGGAACAATCAAACCCGCCTCAACAATGCCAGGAACAATACCGGGACAACCGGAACAACAAAAGAAGGGAAGATTTCCCGGATCGAAGGTATGGTCCGCAGCAAGTTGCTGCTGTGCAAGAAAACTCTGATGCCAGTGGTAGCCAGAGGCAGAGAACCGGATCGCAGCCGTGGGCGGGTCCTAAGAAACAATGGGTCGAAAAGAAACCACGGGGCCAGAAAAAGAATTGGCAAGAACCCGCGAAATACACCATGGAAGCCGCCATGGATCAACCTTGCCGGTGGCACACGCCGAATCCGGCACATCCGTCAAACCACCTGACAAAAGATTGTACCTGGACCAAGTACTTAATGCAAAAGGGGGCGGTAAAAGATGCGCGAGCACAAGGGTGCAACACGATGATGCCACCACCACAAGATATGCCGCGCCAGCAACAACTACCACCACCACCACCGCTTACCGGAGCAAATGCTTTACCGGTACAGCCTCAGCCAAACAGGCAGCAGTATCAGCAAGTCAATCAGGTGGGAGAGGGCCACGGCCAGCCACCTCCACAGGCACCTTTGGGCCGGAATATTTATGAGGACCCAGACGTGTGCTGTGTCGTGTTCATCACTGAACCGACAGACAGGCAGAGCCTACATCGCCGTTCCATGGAAGTGAACGCAGTGATGCCGGCAATACCAAAATACATGCAATGGTCAGAGCAGGAAATCTCATGGTCGATCAAGGATCACCCCAAGGTTATGCCTAACCCGGGTGGTTATGCTCTCGTGGTGGACCGAATCATGAAAGGGCCAACGACTCGCGTCAAGTTCAGCAAGGTGCTGATAGACAATGGGAGCAGACATAAACATAATGTACCGGCACACCATGCATACGGCTGGGCATAACGAAAAACATGCTTCAGCCAACTCGCACAACGTTCCACAGAATCGTTCCGGGTTTGTCCTGCGCACCGGTTGGAAAAGTCCGGGTGGATGTGTCGTTTGGAGGACGTGACAATTGCCGAGTTGAAAACGTTGAGTTCGAGGTGGTGGACTTAGATAGTCCGTACCATGCACTGCTGGGGAGACCGGCACTGGCGGCCTTCATGGCCTCGACCCACACGGCGTATCTCAAGATGAAGATGCCGGCACCTCGTGGACCCTTAACTGTGGTAGGAAATTATAGGATCTCGCTGGAAACTGCTTCCGCCGGATCGAACCTGGCAGAATCGCTGGTGATCGCAGAGGAAAAGAAGAGGATGCAAACTGCGGTTGCGCTGGCTCAGTCTTCACAATTGAGCTTAGCGGCAATGAGTGCAAGCTTGAGCGCTCCAGCGTTCAAACCGACAAAGGAGACAAAGGACATCGTGCTGGACCCGGCTTTCCCTGGGCGTACCGTTCGCATCGGTGCCGGCCTCAGTGAGGCATAGGAAAGCGCGCTCGTCAGCTTCCTCCGTGAGAATCGGAATATCTTTGCCTGGTCAACAGAGGACTTGGTAGGTGTTCCGAGGGAGCTGGCTGAGCACTCTTTGAATGTCCGGAAGGATGCGAAGCCGGTGCGGCAACCCTTACGCCGGTTTGCTGAGGATAGGAGGAAAATCACTGGAGAAGAAGTAACAAAGTTGTTGGTTGCCCGTTTTATCGTGGAGGTGCTGCACACTGAGTGGTTAGCTAACCCGGTGCTGGTTGAAAAGAAGAAAGATGAGAACCTCGAGGCAAAAGCTCCTAAGGTGTGGCGCATGTGCATCGACTACACCAATCTGAACAAGGCTTGCCCAAAAGACCCTTTCCCTTTACCGCGGATCGATCAAGTGATTGATTCTACTGCTGGGTGTGAGTTGTTGTCTTTCCTGGATGCTTATTCCGGTTTCCACCAAATCCCCTTGAAAAAGGAAGATCAAATAAAAACTGCGTTCATTACCCCGCACGGGGCTTACTGCTATGTCACTATGCCTTTTGGTTTGCGCAACGCTGGTGCAACGTACCAGCGCTGTATGCAAAAATGTTTGTTTGATCAAATCGGAAAGAATGTGCAAGTTTACGTGGACGATGTCGTGGTAAAAACTAAGGCAAAAGAAACCTTAATCGACGATCTCCGGCAAACATTCGATAACTTAAGAAGATTCCGGATGAAACACAACCCGGCAAAATGTACCTTCGGCGTCCCTGCCGGCAAACTGCTTGGCTTTCTTGTATCAAGCCGGGGCATTGAGGTCAATCCGGTAAAGATCCGGGCAATCGAGAGAATGACGATACCGCAAGATCTTAAGGATGTGCAAAAGTTTACCGGAAGCTTAGCATCGCTAAGCCGTTTCATAAGCAGGTTAGGAGAAAAGGCCCTGCCACTCTATGCTTTGATGAAAAAATCCGATACGTTCGTCTGGACCCCTCAGGCAGACGCGGCGTTTAAAGAGCTAAAAACAATGGTAGCCACTGCGCCGATACTGGCTTCGCCGTTGGAAAGAGAGCCCATGTTGCTATACATAGCAGCGACTAATCGGGTTGTGAGTGTTGTTGTGGTGGTAGAAAGAGAAGAGGAAGGAAAAACCGTCCAAAGGCCGGTATACTACCTGAGCGAGGTTCTCTCCCTTTCAAAGCAAAACTACCCACACTTCCAGAAAATGACTTATGGCGTGTTCATGGCCGCCACGAAGCTCAAGCACTACTTTGAGGAACATCCTATGAAGGTGGTGAGTGAGGCACCCATCTCCGATATCATGTGCAACAAAGATGCTAGCGGCAGGATTGCAAAATGGGCGATCCAGATATCACCATACGTACCGGTATATGAAAGAAGAGATGCCATAAAATCACAAGCTTTAGCTGATTTCTTGGTCGATTGGGCGGAAATGCAGTACAAGCCCCCAGATCAAAGAATAGAATACTGGAAGATGCACTTTGACGGGTCCAAAATCAAAGAGGTTCTAGGTGCCGGTGTGGTGCTAACCTCACCAAAAGGAGGTCATCTCCGGTATGTTTTACAAGTACATTTCAGGGCATCAAACAATGTCGCTGAATACGAGGCTTTGATCCATGGGCTTAAGGTCGCAAAAGAAATCGGTGCGCACCGGATCATTTGCTATGGAGATTCAGATCTTGTGGTACAACAATGTTCCGGAGATTGGGACGCAAAAGATGCCAACATGGCCTCATACCGGTTTCACGTGCAAAAGATTGCCGGCTTCTTCGAAGGGTGTGAGTTTCACCATGTGCCGCGTGCGGAAAATGAAGCCGCGGATGCTTTGTCCAAGCTGGGCTCGTCCAGGCAAGAAATTCCTCCCGGAATAGCCTTGGCACACCTAAGAGTACCATCAATCAAGCCGAGTCCGGAGTCGGAATCAATTTTTGTACCGGAATCACATGTTGTACCAATGGATATCGACGAAGGAAACCCGGGGACTGTACCGGTAAGCTCGGGGACTGCTGCACCTGTGCCGGAAGAAACAATGATGGTGGACAGGATGGACATAGACGTACCGGTGTTCCTGGTTCGGGAGGCACCATCATGGGTTGAACCTATTAAGGAATTCCTGATCAATGGCACCTTGCCGGTTGACGAAAATGAATCGAGAAGGATCCAGAGAAGGTCCAAAGCTTACACCATCATCAATGGCGAGGTGTACAAGAGAAGTGTTACCGGTGTCCTCCAAAGGTGTGTGAAACCGGAAGAAGGAAAAGAAATGCTCGAGGAGATCCACCGAGGAGAGTGTGGGCATCACGCTTCGTCAAGGGCGCTAGTGGCAAAAGTATTCCGGCATGGGTTCTATTGGCCCACGGCTTTGGAAAACGCGGAGGATCTGGTAAGAAAATGCAATGGGTGCCAGAGGTACGCCAAGCAAAATCATACCCCAGCCTCCGGCTTAAAGACAATACCGTTAACTTGGCCGTTTGCCGTTTGGTGCCTAGACATGGTTGGCCCATTCAAAACAGCAAGGGGAAACATGACCCACATCTTGGTTATGGTGGAAAAATTCACCAAGTGGCTAGAGGTGAAACCCATTGCAAAGTGTGATGGGCGCACAACGGTGAAATTCATAAAAGATGTTATTTTGCGGTATGGCTACCCACATAGCATTATCACTGACAATGGCACAAACTTTGCTCAAGGTGAGTTCAAAATATTTTGTGAGGACAACAACATCCGGTTGGATTTGTGCTCAGTCGCACACCCACAAGGTAATGGCCAAGTTGAAAGAACAAACACTTTGGTACTTTCCGGTATCAAACCAAGACTCATCGATGCGGTGGAAAAATCGCCGGGGTGTTGGCTCGATGAGCTACCATCAGTGTTGTGGAGTATAAGGACAACTCCAAACCGGTCTACCGGATACACCCCATTCTTCATGGTTTATGGCGCAGAAGCGGTCATACCAACTGACATTCTCGATGATTCACCAAGGGTGCAACTCTATAACGAAGAAGAGGTAAAGGAGGCCCGAGAAAACGATGTGGACTTGCTAGAAGAAGCAAGAGAATTAGCTCTGGCAAGAACAACCATCTACCAGCAAAACCTCAGACGCTATCACAGCCGGAAGGTTAACCCGAGGGTGTTCCGGGAAGGAGACCTAGTGCTACGCCTAGTGCAGCGCATGCGAAGGCCGGCACAAGCTTTCCCCTCCGTGGGAAGGGCCTTTCATTGTGAGCAAGGCTCTCCACAATGATGCCTACTACCTAATTGATGCACAGGGAATGGAAGAAAGGAAGGCGGACAGGTCCGGAGAGGAAACCAAGCGTCCGTGGAATGTAGCTTTGTTGCGTCCTTTCTACTCTTGAAGTTGTGGTGTAAGAAGTTCCTTTTTGTACCTTATTTGCTATGAATAAAAGATGTCGGAACCTCGAATGAGTCTCGGGGACTACCCCACTAAAGTTGCATGTAACTTGTTTATTTTTTCAGATATCGGTTGCTTATTGAACGTTTTTCTTTCCGGTTTAGTAGTGTGCTAAACCCTACCGGAGTCTTCGACTCTGTTGCTGTCCGCAACCCGGCTTCATGGCAAGCAAGATAAACCGGTAGGGGATAAGCACATGAACTGCGAAGAGGGAGAGCGGGAAAGAACAATCCGGAAAAATTTAACTAACCCCGGTTATATCGGTTTTTTTGCAAAATTTTCGAATTATTTCCAAGTTCAAGAAAATGCTTACTTGGTAAAAGAACTTTGTGCTCATACGCCAAAAACGCCCAGAGAAGGTAGGCAGAGCCAAAGCAAAAGAACCAAGTGTGCATCGAATTGGATGCGGAAACAATTTCGGAATCATTGCAGTGCAAGACCAAAATAGAAACGATAAGCAAAATGCTAAGTAACAAACCAACATAGGTTAATAAGTTACCGGTGTGCAAGACACCGGCACAAACAGTTGTACCACAGCCAAAATAGAGCTTAAGTATTATCTTACATCATAGACCCCGGCATACCGGGGTAGAATTTAATGGGCAGTGTTTCCAAGTTAGCGGGGTAAGCATATCACGGGCGGCTTTCAAGCGACAGGGCGTCGGAAGGAGCGTCATTGGCATCAGAGCAATCTAGAGGCGCGTCGCCGGCTCCGGCCTCGTCAGCGTCTTCACCTTCCTCCTCGTCGCTCAGATAGTCCTTGACGTCTGGAGGAGGGGGGATGAAGGTGTGCATGTCGGCGTACTCCGCGATGTGGTACGCTCGATCCTGCCGCTTAGCGGTGAGGACCGGGTCCAGGTCGGTTTCAGCCCCTTCGCGCACGCCGGTGAAGACGTCCGGGTCCAGCTCCGGGTACCAGGAGCGAGGCAACGCGAAGCGGCCGAGTCGGCTCCGGCACGGCAGCGAGCACTCGCCACTCCCGGATCCTTCTACCGGCACCTTTCGGGCGGTCGCCGATGAGGAAAAGGTGTCGGGCACTTCTTCTCCGGGCCGAGAGAGTCCGGAAGAGCTGGGTGGCCACATCGGGGATGTCGGAGATGTTCCGGTCTATGGCGCGCATATGGGAAACCCGCGCGTTCGGCGCAACCAAATGGTCATAGGGGTCCCAAGGCGCGCTCGGATTCTTGTATGCACGGGCAACCCGGCGCTCTCCAACCCTCTTCATGGCAAACGCCTGGGAGTCCGGGAAGAGCCCTGTAAGGAGAAGGAAAGAAGTTAAGCAAATGCTGCCGGAAGAGATAAGCTTATAAGCAAAAACCGGAAAATAAAAAAGAAACTTACGAAGGGCAAGCTCGTCAGTCTGCGTAACCAGAAGGTCGTATTCCTTCTGTTCCGCCTCCAGCCGCGCGACCTTGTCCTCAGCTGCCTTCCGCGCCTTGGCGGCCTCTTCCAGTTCAGCCTGCAACACCACGTTGGCATTGCCAGCGTCCTCCGGCGCCTCATGCAGCTTGGCCTCGGCGGCGGACTCGAGCGGCTCGCATTGCTTTAGCATGATCAAGACCAAGGCTGGATATCTCGACGCTTAAGCTCCCCGTAGCTGGTCTCCTGGGCGCTCAGGTCCTCCTGTTGCTGCCGGATAAGTTGGTCCTTTTTCTCTGGAACCCGGAAAGAAAGTGTTAACAAAGTTGTATTGATATAATGTAGAAAAAGCAAGTTAACTGGAAAACAGGAAGCTGTACCTTCGGCGGAGGCAAGCTGCATCTTGAGAGCCTCAATAGAAGCATCCGGGATAGCTGTTGAAACAAAAGTCATAAGTGTTAAGTATTGAGACACAGAAAGCTTTCCGGTGAAAAGATACCGGAGGCGCAGAAGTTTACCTTGGCACTTGTTGTGTGCCTCAACGAGGTCCCGGTGCTCCCAAAGGAGCTCCTCAAAGAGGATCTTCCGAGCATCAGCCGTGGTCTGTTCAAGGGAATGGTGTTAGCTAAGAGCAAAGATCTTAACACGAAACTCGGGGACTGGCTATGCCGGTTTCGCGCGTTTCTAGTTAAGTTTCGCGCTAAGAGCAAAGATCTTAACCCGAAACTCGGGGACTGGCTATGCCGGTTTCGCGCGTTTCTAGTTAAGTTTCGCGCTAAGAGCAAAGATCTTAACCCGAAACTCGGGGACTGGCTATGCCGGTTTCGCGCGTTTTCAGTTAAGTTTCGCGCTAAGAGCTACGCTCTTAACACGAAACTCGGGGACTGGGAGGATAGACAGGATTCAGCAAAAAAGAGAAACCGGCATAAAGTTGAAGGTTCAAGGAAAGATAGAAAAGAGCCAGAAGAAGAGAAACCAAGATAAATCAAGAAATGGAACAAGCTTTATGAGACTTACCTTCATGTTGTTCGTGGCATCGAACCACGCGCTATCCAGCTCTTTGACGGCCCGACGCAGCCGCATGAAATGCTCTTCAGAGGACCGCTCACCAACAGGGTCAGGCGCCGGTAGCCGGTCCTTGCCCAGGCCGCGGGTCGCCTTGGACACGTCCGCGGCGTTCCACTTCTCCGCGTAGGGCAGCAAGTGCCCCAGCTCCTGGCCTCTGCGCTGGAATACGGTGATCCGGCCAAGCAGGCCGGTGGCCTTCTCGCCGGCAGCGCTAGCAGCGCGGCCGACGTGCAGCACCAAGGGCTGCTGGCTGACAGAGGGGGCGCTGGAAGCCGTTGCCTTCCCCTTGGTGAGCGCCAAGGTATTGGGCGGCGGCGTCGTGGAAGTGGCGCCGGCTGGCTCGGTGTGAGGAGCTTCCGGCGGCGGCGTTGGCGTAGTTCTGGGAGAAGGGGGAGCGTCAGGCGCGTCGCCCGGGTTGGAGCTTGCCGGCGCGGAAGCTTCCGGCGCGTCTTTGGAGGGGGAGGACTTCTTGGTCTTCTTCTTCTTTTTCTTCTCTAGGACGGGAGGAACCAGAGGTTCCGCCCGCCCAGCAGCTTCTTCTCCGGCGCCGATGTTGCTGGCGCCGGTGTCTTGGTTCTCGAGAGGGGAGACAGGGTCCTCCTCTGCGCGGTGATCTGGCGGTGTAGGGGCCGCGCGCCCCGAACTTGCGGTGCCTCCCAGAGGGGAGGCAGAGGTGTTGCCGGCACCAGATGGTGCCGGGCTTGAGTAAGGAGGAGGAGTTGAGGTCCTGGCGGATCCGGCAGAGCCTAGCTTGAGCGCGGGGCTGAAAGAGGGAAAAAGAAAGGGTTGGAAAAAAGCAACCGGAAAGAACTTGGTAAAAACAAAACAAGCAGAGAAACGGGGCTTTACCCAGAAGAGGTTGGCATCTGCCTGCTCTTGTAGCGCCTCATGCCTGTGACCTTCCCCGCTACAGGTTCAGTCTGGAAGCGTTTGGAGGCGGGGGCCTGGCTCGAACCGGCATCAGAGGCCGGAGCCTTGTTCTTCTGGCCTTGGGCCATGAGCTTCTCCACAAACTCGTGGCCTGCCTCGGCCCCCAGGGGAGCGACGTGCTCGTGGACCTGTGGGTTGATGTTGGCTGAGGGAACATCTACAGACAAACAATAACAGAAGAATATGAGAGATCAAAAAGAAGAGCTACCTCAAGCAAGGTAAGGTCGTCAGTCGAACCGGCCGATTCCGGTGGAGACTTGCCGAGGCGCGAGGCGGGAGTCCGGCCCATCTTCAGATCCTGCCAACGGATGAAGGGGTCCGGGTCGAACTTGTCAAGACCGCGCTTTCGGCAAGGGCCTCGCCGGTCTGAGTCAATGCGGGGGAAGCGGATCTTGGCCTAAAGACAAAAGAAAAAAGAGTTAGTCACAGTAAAAAGTTACCGGTGAACCGACCCGAGTTGCGTAATTTCTTACTTCTTGGGTCGGAGGGTTAGTAGAACCGAGGGCCGGAGGCCCCATTCCCAATCATCCGGCATGGCGATCGCGGCAGATCTGCCTAGCCTTGAGGACAATGTCCTTTTTGCTGAGAGGAAGTCCGGTGATCTTGGTAGGATCACCGGGACCATACATCTCGCTCATCTTATGAACGCGGCGCTTAAGAGGAAGCACCCGGCGTGAGATGAAGGCGCGGATAATGTCATCAGAGCAGATGCTGATATCCTTCATCAGCTCCTTCATAAAGCGTACCACCCGGTTTGTTTCGATATGATGCTTGTCTTCGGGTTGTATCTCCGAGTTGATTTTCTGGGCGGCGCCGGGTTGAAAGGCGGCAGATTGATGAGATCTGCGGCGCCGTCGTTCCTCACGTAAAAGAAGGTCCCTTGCCATAACCGGCATGACTCGAGACCGGTAAACTTGAAAAAAGGGCTCCCTTGGCGGGAGCCAATGATGCAAGACCCGCATTGTACGGGGGGCTTTGGTTTAGGGATATCCTTGCCCCGAACGGAATTAATACGAAGAGCAAAGAAACGGGCAAACGTCTCGCGAGTGGGACGAATGCCGATATAAGCCTCCATGAAGGTGGCGTAGCAAGAGAGGTAGAAACGGCGTTGCGGGAAGATTGTGAGGCTGGAGTCGGTAAAAGTCAAGGAATTGACGGAAAAAATCGAGGCGGGGAGGCCGAAGCCGCGCTCGAAGTGAGCGAGAAAAACAACATGTTCACCGGGATTAAGCACCGGTTCAATTTCGTCACCGGGAAGCCGGCAGATAACTGACTCCGGAATCCTCCGGGACCGGTAGAGCCAGTCGATTTCGTACTGACTAACGTTAGATCCCATTCAGGCCCCGCGTGTGATACCGGCGGGATTTACGCCGGAAGCTTGGCTAGAGCTACCGGTTTCTTGATTGCTACCGGAATCGATATCCATCTGGACAAGGTCGGCGCTCAACCCGTCGGAAGATTGGCTATGCCGGCTACTAGAAGAAGAGGCAGAGGAAGACTCCTCGTTCGACATGAGATTCGATGAAGAGAAACACAAATCCCAAGATTTACCCACTCGCAAAGATCTACGAGTAAGAGAAAAGCAAAAGAAAAGGAGAAGTAAATATACTACCAACTCGAGATCTGAAAAGCAAGCAAGAAAGGGCTACACGAAGATTGAGCCTGACCTGAGGCGGCGGAGTTGCAGAGGAAGTGGCTCGCCGGTCGAATGGCGAGCTTGCGGTTAGCAGGGAGGTCCGTCGGCGGCGAAGTGAGGAAGAGCTTGAGAAGGCACCAATGCCGCGGCCGCTGGAGGAGCGCCGCAGAGGTTCTTCACGCGGAGAAGTTCGGCGACGTCCGGCGAAGCACTAGCGGAGGTTCGCCGGGCGGCGGGGCTCGAACGACGAACGGAGCGGCGGAGACGCAGAGAGCAAGGGCACTGTGCGCGAAGAAGTGGGGAATGCGAGAAGAGGAAGAAGAAGGGGCAGTTTCGCCTTATAAGGGAAGAGAGAGAAGTGGGCCGAAAACCGCTGGGCCGCGGTGGTTCGGACCGTGGGCCGCGACGGTTCGCTCCACGGGCCGCCACGTGGCATAGCGATACACGCGTAAAAACGGAAGGCCACAGGGAAGAACACACGGATCCAGAACGATGGCCAGGATTCACTGTGAGGCAGTTAATACGCGCGCGGAAGTCGAAGGGAAGTGACCCCTGACACTGATGCGTCAGTCACAGTGCGCATGTCACTGACAGGCGCGGGGCCCAAGATATTCTCGACTTCGCTGAGGAAGTGTTTAATGACTAAGATGCCGGAGGATAAGATACCGGAAAATGTCTTGCAAAGAGAGATAACGGAAGTCCGGACAAAGATGCCGGATCTGAGCTCAGCACCGGATAGATTAAACCGGTATTCAGAGACGTGAGAACCTGGCATGGTCTGTTGGATAGAATCCGCCAGACTATACCAGCTTCGGGGACTAATGTTGGGGGGATGACCCCCGGTATGCCAAAGGCATGCCAAACCGGATGGTTTGAGCCATCAAGATACCGGTTTAATGTTCGTACCGGAACACAAAGTTAAAGAATTTGGCTAAGTGAGGCTAAGCCGGTATCCCCAAGAGGGGTATGCCGGAAACGGATAAAGGAGACACCGGTTTACCGGAAAGAAGAGCAAGTCGGCAGGACTGGTCAAAGATTCTCTCCAGAGCTAGAAGACAAAGATGAGCTAAGCAAAGTAGCTTTAGACGAAGGGCTGACGATCAAAGAAGCCGGAGGACGTCAGCCTCCCTGATTAAAGGAGACCCCGGTGTCATCTATGATTAAAGTAACTTTATAAAGTAGTTTGTCTAGTCAAAGATGCCATTAGGGTTTCTTGCCCTGTAAGCCACCCTCTCCCCTATATAAGGAGAGGGGGCAGCCCTCTTCACGGGCACAGACAAATTGATGTATGCATAGACGAGCACATGTACTGAGAAACTTGTAACCTGTGGAGATCAATAAAGAAGATGATCTAGAGCGAGTTCTTCCTTATGTCTTTCTTCTTCAACCTCTAGCCTTGGCTAAGTTCTTGAGGAAACCATCCAGAAGTTCATCCCATCTAATCACAAACCCTCCCCCGAATCCTCTTGCGTCCATTCGGCCCCAACTTAAGCCATCCTATGGCATCTGTCTGTTCACCACGACGACAAGGTCTCCTTCACCAAGAAGCCAAGAGCCTTTATCATCCGTGAAGAGTACTCCCCTCTAGACTCTGACTTCGTTATGGTAAAATATTGACTTCGGCTTTTGTTTCGTCCAATTTCGAGAATATTTCCTGTACAATTTTTCTGAAATACAAAACAACAGAAAATAGGGAACTGACACTGTGGCATCTTGTTAATAGGTTAGTGCCGGAAAATGTATAAAAGTGCAACGAAGCATGAGCAAAACATATATAAATATGTGTAAAACAAGCATGGAGCATCAAAAGTTATATATACGTTTGAGACATATCAGTGGACCAACGCAAAGTGCTTTTGTATCTGGACTGATCATCACTAATAATGTTGGGGTAGCATATGAGAGCTTCAACACTATAAAGAAGAACATAGAAGGAAAAATAGGTCTATGTGTTGTCAAATTAGACATGCAGAAAGCCTATGACCGTATTGAGTGGTATTTTCTGGAGAAGATGCTGATAAAGATGGGTTTTGATTTGAGATGGGTCAAGATGATTATGTCTTGTGTTTCTATGGTTGAGTACAGAGTCCGTTTCAATTCCCAAGAAACAAATAGAATCACACCGGAAAGTGCATGGATCCCCCATGTGCGGTTTTGATAATTAATGACAATCCCTATGGACTAATGTTTGCATTGAGTTATATTTGAAATCCACAAGACTTCGTCAATCAAGGACAATCAATAAAGGTGTTCCATCTTGTTGCAGTCAAGATCGTCATCATTGAGCTCAAGTGGAACACGCAAGGTAAAGGTTTTCTTTTGATAGGGTTTCTTTCTTACCGGTCTCATGGTGTAGTTGGAGACTGGTTTATAGTTTAGTTGATGTACTATCAAGAGGGCTCTCGAGTGAGTAACTCAATCGTATCTTTCGGAGAGCTCAAACCTTTGCCACCTTGCATCATGTTTCTTGGTTGTTATTTGGATTTTATCCATGTGATGTTTTAGAGCTTGTGCTTATTCCCACAACAAGCACTTGTTGCATTTTCGATATTGGAGTTTTTCTCGGTTCTCCGTGTTTAGAGGTCTCACCCTAAAAATCATAGAAAAATATCCCCCACTTGAGGGTATCTCTTGTCATCCTCTTTCCAAAAAATTGCTTTCGTGTCATTCGGAGTGTCCAAACTCAAGTTGTTGCAGTTTTGGTTTCAACAGTTTCTCAAGTTTTCCAGACCGGAGACTCCCCCAAGGCCGAAGACTCCGGTGAAGTCCCCGGACCAACGAACTTGAGTTGCTGTCCCGTGTGCCTCACGCTCAGTATGGGGGTCCGGGAACTTGGCCGGGGACTTGGCCGGAGACTTCGGCATTTGGGTCAAACACCGGAGACTCCGGTCCCAAATTCCTGCAACGGTCACTTTTTTGTGGGGGGTAATAGTCTTCTTCTTCCCCAAAATCTGTAAGCTTCTCACAAACCCAGATCTCCATCTGGCATAAGCCTAGCCTAGATCTCTAGGGCCTACATGGTGAGAATCGGTAACACAACAGTGACTTCACGATGCAAAGAGTAATACAAGCTCATAACTGAGCAAAGAACCAAAGTATTACAAGCAGAGGTCACTGACCTGACATTTCACCAATCAACGGAAGCAAAGTTATGCTATTCTAAATATCAAGATAGCAAAAGGCCTAAGAGGCCAGGAGCATAACGGCGACGTCCCAGCCCATAGATTCCAGCCTGCTACCTCGGAATCCCAAGCTACTCGTCGATGTCGACCTAGAAACCTTCATTTGTTGGAGCGACTTCGTATGAAACAAAGCATGCAAATCTTAGTACATGGACTCAGCAAGACTTAGTACAACCTTTTAGCAAAGCTGGTATGCGAGGCTTTATGTAGAGCTTATTTTGTGGCAAGCTAGTTTTCCTTTGTAAAACAAGAGTGAGCAGAAGATCGTCTACTCAGATCATTTTAAAAGGGGATAAGAGAGCGATATCTATAGCTATATTGATCATCATATTGAATCCACCGAATCTTCATCATATGCTGAACCTATCCACTAGGATCACCCCCTCGATACCCTGAGAAGGGATCCTTATCACACATTGATCAAGTTTTACGATTAGGTTCATGTTGTGCATGATCACAGAATTCATCACCAAGTCGTCCGTAACCATGGACACGGCTTTTCGAAAAGATTTAACCCTGTAGGGGTGTACAACTTTACCTAGACGCGCCGACCGACTCTTAGCACCGTCACGTACACACTTCCTTGGTGTGCCGACAGAGGGTAGTCGACCAAAACCTTTCCCTTACTTCGCCTATTACATGAGTCAAACTAAGCGGGAACTCCTTCATTGTAGGAAGCCATTCTCCGAGGCGGTCCCGGTCATTGTGTGCAGGGGATCCAGTTCAATGCCTCCAACATCCTTCACCCTAGCCATGCCCTGTATGATGCACCTTTGAAAACCTTTTCCACACCTTCTCCATGCAGAATTCCAAATGGAACTCGCAATCTAATTGACTCATGGGTAAGCTAGGCAAGTTCGGGCCAAGGGGTTCCCATGGGCCCCGTGTGGCTGTACACTCAGTCTTGGTTCCGAAGGCGAGAACCTTAGGTCCTAGTATCGGTGAGAACGAGTCAAATCACCACATTCCCATGTGGTGGCCCATCCAAGCCTTTATGCAGGTTTAATTATCATCACTGATCTTACCACGTCATCCTGCCATACTATGTTCATTCGTAGCTCTGATTCATCAACCGGATGGATCATAATTTGTCAAGTAAGCATGGCTAAGCATATTCGATAGAACGGCTCTAGCGATGCACACAAGCTCAAACCTAGTCTTCTTTGGGAGCGATGGGTCAGAGTATTTTAGGCTACAAGGATGGTAAATGCAACACATATGATAACTATACCTGCCGATAAAACATATTGGAATCATATGCAATATGCAGGAACCAGAAGTAAAAGCATTTCGAAACCATATATGAACCAGGTTAGGGCTTTCCTTTGTCCCTGACAAAACGATATGGATCTTCGGAGATCCCACGCTTGACTTGTTTGTCGGTGGACAAGTATTGAGTTGCGTCGTTGTCGATCTTCATCGCCTCGAGCACTTGCTCTATCGATCGCGAAGAAGCAAACACCGGAAAGGTAAAGGAACAATCAACACATGGCATCGATGCAACGCACATACAAGAATGATGATATGACATGCTAATTAGGTACTAAAATAACCCTAAGACATCATCAATTTAACTGGGGTTCGACGGGACTAGGGTTAGCAGTTCCGGAACCTCAGAGGGGTACAATTAGTTCTTCTAAAGCAACTAGGGTTCAAAGTTGTTTAACAATGCATGAGTTTTATACCAAATTGTAGATCTCATTTTTCTGAAAATTTTGATATATTATACATATTTTTCTGATTTAAAATGAATTACTTATAAATTTTACATGTTTTATTCATTTTAAATCATTTCTGAAAAATCCTGGAAAATAATAAAAACCTGACAGACATGGACCCACATGTGAGGGATTTAATATTTTTCTAAAATATTTACAAAAATAATAAAAATCTGACAGGGGGTCCCAACTGTCATGGATTTCCTATTTAAAGAAAATAAAATAAAATGGAAAAGCAAAAAGGGGGGTCCCACAATGGTCAACCGCCGGTGGTCAACTCCGGCGATCGACGCAGGTGACCATAGCGCGGAGGCGCTAGAGCGCGCCCTCGGACGCGCAGAGGGGCGCGTTGGACTCGCCCGAGCACGACGAGTCTGTAGGTGGTGGCGGCGTTAGCGGTGGTTGGCCGGAACAACGCCGGCGGCGAGCAGCCGCGGCGGTGCACGACGGCGCGCGAAGCATTGCTGAACTAGAGGGAGAGGGAGGTGCCTGAGAGGTCCGGGAGAACGTGCTGCTCACCAGGAAGGTGTTAGGGTGGTCGGCGAGGCCCGGGCGGCCTTTAATGCCGACATTGGCGGTGGCCGGAGCTCGGCCGGTGACCGTGAAGGCGAGCTTGCCCGCGTCGACTGGGGGCAGTCCAGTCCGATTCCTTCGGAGAGGACACTCGGGAAGACGAGGTGGAGGTCTTGGGCTACGCGACAGAGCTCGGGGACGGTCGTAGCTGTGGGAATCAACGACAGCCGAGGTGGCTTGGAGCAGCTAGGGTTAGGGTTTCGATGGGGTATCGGGCGAGAAAGGAAATGGGGGTTTGCTAGGGTTGCTTGCGGCGGCGTGGAGCTCCTTATAGGCGCCGGCGGGCGGCAGCGTGCATCTTGGCGCAGCCAGGCTCGTAGGTGCTGCCACCGAGTTGCTTCAACGAACGGAGGTAGGGGATGAGCTTGGCACATTTGTGAATAACCCCCTGGGGTGGAGTTGGGCTGGAGTGGGGTGATAGAGGGAACAGAGGGGAGAGAGTTGGGCTGCTGGCCCAAACAAAGAAGGGGCTCTTGTTCTCTCTTTTTCTAAAATCTGTTTTTATTTTTGTTTCCAAATTCTTTTGGATATTTGAAATATGTTTGAAACTTCAAACTTTCTGAAACTTTTCAAAATAATAGTGGACTTCTTGACATATTGCAGAAGTGCATCATATTTTAATTGACAAACTTTTGAAACACTGTGAGCATTTGAAAGAGAGGGAGATTCAAGCCAACATTTAGGGGTTTCAAATCAATTCTTTTTGTGCAATTTTCTTAGGAAATCATGATGCACAAACAAACCCTAATCTAGGTTTAGCAAAATAGGGATGCTACATGCACTTTATTTTGTGATAGCCTTCGTGCTTGAAGTTATATATCTTCCTATGACATAGTTGCTTGTATTGCTTAGCATACGTTGTTGGTGCATATAGGTGAACCCTAGTTATCTAGGTTTTGTGCTTGATAAATTAAACGCTATTTTTTATTCCGCATTTGTTAAGACATATTTGTAAAAGTTTTAAACCTCCTTTTCACCCGCCTCTAGGCAACATCCGTGACCTTTCAACACCGACAAGAGGGTTGAGGCAGGGCGATCCTTTATCCCTCTGATAGACCATGCTTGAGCATGTGGGTGAGCTACATGGAGTCCAGGTGTGTAGGGAGGAACCTACGGTCGCTAACCTTCTGTTCGTAGATGATTCACTTATGCTTTTGCAAGCAACTGAAGGTAACACTAGTTGTTTGAAGAGGATATTGAATCAATATTGCGCAACTTCTGGACAACGTGTGAGTGATGCAAAATCATGCATATTCTTTAGCCCGAACACGGAGGTGTACATACGTGCTAGGGTATGTACTATCTTGAATATCCTCACTAAATCTTTAACGGATAAATACCTTGGAATGCAAACCCATGTGGTAGTAGACCGAAGTGACTGTTTTCAGTATCTTGTGGATCGTATGTGTCAAAGGATAGAAGGTTGGAAGGAGAAAATATTGTTGCTTGGAGGAAAGGAGGTGCTTCTCAAAGCGGTTGCACAAACCATGCCATCATATGCTATGTCGGTTTTCAGAATCCCTAAATCAATTTGTAAGGGAACTATAGACGCGAATGTCGCATTATTGGTGGGGTGACGAGGAAAACCAGAAGAGAATGCATTGGTTTGCTTGGTGGAAGATGTGTGTTCCAAAAGAAAAAGGTGGAATGGGGTTAACTAGGCTATGCTGGCAAAACAAGCTTGGAGACTAATTTCAGATCCGACCTTGCTTTGTGCCACCATCCTGAAAGTTAAGCATTATCCAAATGAAGATTTACTATCACTACATTTAAAAAGGGATCATCTTTCACATGGGAAAGTATCATGGCTGGGTACAATGCTTGAAGAAGGGGTCGATTTGGCGTATTGGAGATGGTAGCAAGGTGAATATATGGAATTATGCATGGATCCCAAATAGCAATTCCAGGAAGGTGTTGACTCCCAAAGGAAATTGTGTGTTATCATATGTGCATGAGCTCATTGATCCAACCACAAGCCAATGGGATGATGAGCTACTACGGGGTAATCTTTGGACCATTGACGCAAACAGAATCTTGCAAATTCCACTTACTATTGATATGGAAGATTTCGTTGCTTGGCACTTCTCAAAAATTGGTATTTTTCTGTCAAGTCAGTGTATCATGTCGAATGGGACCATCAGCATGGATGAAAACTGAGGAGTTTGTATGGCTTGGGAATTGCTGAAATGAATAACGTTTGGGCGAACTTGTGGAAGTTGAGAGTACCAGCAAAAATCAAAATTTCATGTTGAAAGGCATTGCATGGTACCATGCCTTGTAGGGAAATATTGGCAGACCGACACATCAAAGTCTCAACCCAATGCCCAGTTTATTCAAATGGTGCAGACATCATTAGACATGCCTTGTTTACCTGGGATCGAGCAGCAGCACTTTGGAAAGCACTCATTCTGGATGCCTTAATTGAAGAAGCTTTAGCCTATGATAGATCTGGATCGGTATCACTTGAATACCTTATTGGGATACCGAGAAATATGTCACCTGTTCTTGGACAGTCTGAACTACAAACCATGATAAATATATCTACATGGTATATCTGGTGGGAAAGGAGACTGGCCATCAAAGGAGAAAGCATATAGTTAGCGTAGAGGACAACAATGTCGATCACAGTACTAGCGGCTAATTAATTAGCAGCTACAACAATGGGAAAGGAAGGAGTAAAGAGACATGGATGGGATCGAGAAGCCGAGGAAGGGACTGGTTAAACTGAACACCGATGAAGCATTCAATGATAGTACAAAGACGTGAGCCACGAGAGCTATTCTAAGGGATTGAAAAGGCCTCTTTATTGCAGCAAGCAATCACTTGATCACCTCTACTGATAGCATTGAGACAGCAGAAGTGCTAGCACTTCAACATGGACTTCAGTTAGCATTACACATGGGATGCAATCGGATCATAGTCAATTACCAGTATGATGATAATGGAGGCAATGAATAGTGGCACCCAGTTTCTTAGGTCAGCAGTTGCAATCTTAAATGAATGTGCTAAGTTAGCTAAAGAGTTTGTAATAGTAAACTTCCATCACTTTCCTAGAGAGTCTAATGAGGTAGCTGACGACTTAGCTAGGCAGACCGGTCAATCCAATTCGGGTCCATGGCTAGTGGATCCTCCTAGGTTTCTGATGCCTAAGCTTGTAAGTGATTTGACTATATTTGATCCACAAAGGTTACCAATTCTGTCAAAAAAAAGTTTCTAAGTGGACAAAAAACATGATGAACAATCCACAAAGAAGCATGCACACACCAAAGGTCAATTGAAATAAAGATGACATGATATCCAAGATCAAGTCAAAAGATACACCGAAAGGATTATTGCTAAAAAGCATATATAGCCAAAGGCTTCATTTTCTCTTAGGGTATATTAATGAAATTCAACCAACAAAATCTCAAGACATCACAACTAACAATAAGGGAACTAAATCTAGTTGAGATGATTTGGAAAGGCAACAAGTATCAAAAATAAGGATTTAAAATGCAATTTTAACAATATTTCACATGAGAGTACATTGAGGAATTGATATGCAATAAATTTCTAAAGGGAATATTTGGGATCTAAAAATCATGAACATGATTTTATATACTTCCCATTATATGCGTCATTTCAATTGACTCACACAAGAAATAAATAGTTTTATTTTTTAAAGATCTTTGCAAGAACCGTAACATTTGCAAATAAAGAATTTCATTCCAAGATGAAACCTACAAGAGGTTGGATGCAAGAATAGTATGCATGCATAAAATACTTGTTACCGAGATAGCAATGGTATGATGTAGTAATTAAGAGTCTATCGATCATCCTAGCTTGGCTCCAATCATCATATGGAGATAACACGTTCCTTATAAATGATACAAGCATCCATTGCATGTCTGAAGTACCTAAAACAACATTCATGTACATTTTGGCCCCCAAACTTATTGGGTCCAAGGTGGTTAGACTAACCACAATACATAGGACACACTCCATATAAATATGTTCATATTTATAGATGAAACTTGAATTTCATGCACATTTTAGCCATTTAGGATTTGATGGAGCATACCCTATATATTGGATCAAAGTAAGCAATCGTGCTAAAAATATAAACAAATTACATATAAGCATGCACAAAGACTTTAAAGATCCAAGCAAGATACAATTTAGATAAAACACCAATAAAATTAAGAAGGCATTGATACGTCCATTTTGCATCACTATTTTATATCATAATTTGCTGTTATTCATTGATATATTTCATATTTGGAGATGATACTTATGTTATTTCCTCTATTTTGCATGTTTCATGATTATTGGAGGATCACGCACCGGAGTCAGGATTCTGCTGGAAAAAGCGCCGTCAGAATGCAATATTTCGGAAGATCAACAATTTGACGGAAATTATATGAAAAATCCTATTTTCCAGAAGACGAAGGGAGCCAGAAGGGGGAGCCGAGGAGGGCCGCCGTGGGCCCACCTCATAGGCTGGCGCGGGCCAAGGCCTGACCGCGCCGCCTTGTGAGGAGGGGGCCCACAGCCCCCTCTGGCCTCCTCTCCTTCGCGTACATCTTCGTCCCGAAAACGTAAGCTCCAGAGGATAGTCGCGAAGAGTCACGGCCCGCCTCGCGGGGCGGAGAACACCGGAGAGAAAAGAGCTCTCCGGCAGGCTGAAATCCGCCAGGAAATTCCCTCCCGGAGGGGAAATCGACGCCATCGTCATCGTCATCGAGCTGGACATCATCTCCATCATCATCACCATCATCTTCATCATCATCACCGCCATCTCCACCGCTGCACCTCGTCACCGCTGTAACAATTAGGGTTTGATCTTGATTGTTTGATAGGGGAAACTCTCCAGGTGTTGATTTCTACTTGTTATTGATGCTACTGAGTGAAACTATTGAACCAAGGTTTATGTTCAGATTGTTATTCATCATCATATCACCTCTGATCATGTTCCATATGATGTCTCGTGAGTAGTTCGTTTAGTTCTTGAGGACATGGGTGAAGTCTAAATGTTAGTAGTGAATTATGTTGGTTAGTATTCAATGTGTTATGATATTTAAGTTGTGGTGTTATTCTTCTAGTGGTGTCATGTGAACATCGACTACATGATACTTCACCATTTATGGGCCTAGGGGAATGCATCTTGTATTCGTTTGCCAATTGCAGGGTTGCCGGAGTGACATAAACCTAAACCCCCGTTGGTATATCGATGCAGGAAGGATAGCAGGATCTCAGAGTTTAAGGCTGTGGTTAGATTTATCTTAATTACTTTCTTGTAGTTGCGGATGCTTGCAAGGGGTATAATCACAAGTATGTATTAGTCCTAGGAAGGGCGGTGCATTAGCATAGGTTCACCCACACAACACTTATCAAAACAATGAAGATTAATCAGCTATATGAAGCGAAAGCACTAGACTAAATTCCCGTGTGTCCTCAAGAACATTTGGTCATTATAAGCAAACAAACTGGCTTATCCTTTGTGCTAAAAAGGATTGGGTCACTCGCTGCAATTATTTCTCTTGCACTTTACTTACTTGTACTTTATTCATCTGTTATACTAAAACCCCCTGAATACTTGTTTGTGAGCATTTACAGGGAATCCTTCATCGAAACTGCTTGTCAACACCTTCTGCTCCTCGTTGGGTTCGACACTCTTATTTATCGAAAGTACTACGATACACCCCCTATACTTGTGGGTCATCAAGACTATTTTCAGGCGCCGTTGCCGGGGAGTGAAGCGATATTGGTAAGTGGAATTGGTAAGGGAAACTTTACTCGTACGTGCTGTTTTTATATCTCTCTCGTTGCTATAATTCATTATGGAGAGTTCTTCTCTTGAATTTCTCTTTGGAAAATCTACTACTACTGCAAAGGTAGTGGATGAGGCGCCAGGTGAGAAAGAGGTTCCATACAAAATACCTATGAAAATTATTGAACGTGTTGTGGATAACCGCTATGAAGGGGATGGAAGCTGTCCATCCTGGTGATCATTTCTTGTTTTTACATAAATTATGCGGGTTATTCAAATGTGTAGGTATTGCTATGGATGAAGTTAGGAAGAAACTATTCTCTATATCGCTGTGCTGGTAAAGCAGCGCCACTGGTATAAATTGCTGAAGAATAGGGATTCTCTTGATTGGGAGGACATTGTGCCTTTATTTTATTCCAAATTCTATCCTCCAAGTGAAATTCACAAAGATCGGAACCGCATATATAATTTCTAGCCTCATGATGGAGAAAGTATTGCCCAAGCATGGGGGAGATTGAAGTCTTTAATGCTCAAATGCCCCATTCATGAGCTTCCTGGTAATATTATTATTGATAATTTCTATGCAAGACTTGTCTTTTCAAGATAAGACTTTCTTTGGATACTTCTTGTTTTGGATCATTTACACACAACAAAGAAGAGTTTAAAAGGGACCTTCTTGATCGGATCCAGGAGAATACTGAAGGATGGGAGAATGACAAAGACAGAGAGTCAGGTATAAACTATGATTATAAATGCATTGAAGTGTTTATGGATACTGATAAATTTCGTAATATGAGTGCTACTTATGGTCTTGATTCTCAAGTCGTTGCAAATTTTTATAAAGCTTTTGCCTCTCACTTTGAATTTCCTAGGAAGAATTTTGATAAGTATCATGAACCTTATAAAGATAAAATTGATTCATCTATAAATAAATGTGCTATAATTGAAACTGTTGATCATATTCTTCCTGAAGCTTATATTGAGAAAACTCCTTTCCCTGCTAAATTGAAGGAGTACTCTGTTATATCTAGTGTGGTTAATAAAAGTGCAAAGAAACCTATAGAACCTGAAGAACAAATAAAGGTTGAACCGGCTGTTGCAATAGTTAAAGATCTTGTGACTGAAAATGTAGAAGATGGTCATATTATTTTTTGTGAAGATGCTTCTAATATTGTTTCGCATCCTAATAAGTCTAGGAAAGCCGGTGTTCCTATGCTCTACTGTTAGAATTGGTGATCATTGTTATTATGGTTTATGCGACATTGGTGCAAGTATTAGTGCCGTTCCTTATGAGCTTTATACGGAGATCATGCATGAAATTGGTTCTTGTGAACTTGAAGATATTGATGTGGTTATTCGGCTAGCTAATAGAGAAACTATCTCTCCTATTGGTATTGTTCGAGATGTGGAAGTTCTATGTGGTAAGATTAAATATCCTGCTGACTTTTTGGTACTTGGTTCTGCTGCTAGTAAGTGTTGTCCTATTATTTTTGGTAGACCTTTTCTAAATACTTGTGGAGCTGTTATAGATTGCAAGAAGGAAAAGATTGTGACTAAATTTGCTGGTGAATCTTATGAGTATAATTTCTCTAAATTTGCCAAAACTCCTTATAAAGCTGATTTGCCTAATAATGATTTTAGAGTTGAACAGTGTGCGTCTATTGCTCTTGCTCCTAATAATCCTTTGCGGCAACATTTGGAGAATAGTGAGAGTGAAGTCTTTAGGGAAGAAAGAAATGAGCTTGATGAAATTTTCCTTCGTCAACCTATTCTTAAACATGACTTGCCAGGTTGAAGATCTAGGTACAACACCACCACCAAAGGAAGATCCTGTTTTTGATTTAAAACCGTTGCTCGATAATCTTAAGTATGCTCATATTGATGATAAGAAAATATATCCTGTTATTATTAGTTCTAAGCTTTCAGATATTGAGGAAGAAAGGTTATTGGAAATATTGAAGAAACACCGAGGAGCTATTGGATATACTCTTGATGACTTGAAGGGGATTTCTCCCTCTATTTGCCAACATGCTATCAATATGGAAGATGATGCAAAGCTCTGTTGTTGAACATCGGCATCGTCTAATTCCGAAGATGAAGGATGTGGTAAGGAATGAGGTATTAAAACTTCTTGAAGCTGGTATTATATATCCTATTGCTGATAGTAGATGGGTTAGTCCTGTGCATTGTGTTCCTAAGAAAGGAGGAATGAGTGTTGTGCCTAATGATAATGATGAGCTCATCCCTCAAAGAGTAGTTGTAGGGTATAGAATGTGCATTGATTATCGAAAAGTTAATAAGGTCACTAAGAAAGATCATTACCCTTTACCTTTTATTGATCAAATGTTAGAAAGGTTGTCTAAAAATACTCATTTTTTCTTTCTTGATGGTTATTCTGGGTTTTCACAAATTTCTGTTAAAACTAAAGATCAAGAGAAAACTACTTTCACTTGTCCCTATGGAACTTATGCTTATAGGCGTATGCCTTTTGGTTTATGTAATGCTCCCGCTACTTTTCAAAGATGCATGTCTGCTATTTTTCATGGCTTTTGTGAGAATATTGTAGAGGTATTCATGGATGATTTTTTTGTCTATGGGAATTCTTTTGATAATTGCTTGCGAAACCTTGATAAAGTATTGCAGAGATGTGAAGAAACTAACCTTGTTCTTAATTGGGAGAAATGCCACTTTATGGTTAATGAAGGAATTGTATTGGGACATAAAATTTCCGAGAGAGGTATTGAAGTTGATACAGCTAAAGTTGAAGCAATTGAAAAGATGCCCTATCCTAGGGATGTTAAAGGTATTCGTAGTGTTCTTGGTCATGCTGGGTTTTATAGGAGATTTATTAAAGATTTCTCCAAGATTTCAAAGCCTCTTACTAATCTTCTTCAAAAAGATTTACCTTTTGTTTTTGATGATGATTGTAAGGAAGCTTTTGAAACTCTAAAGAAAGCCTTAACAACTGCTCCTGTAGTTGAACCTCCTGATTGGAATTTGCCTTTTGAAATTATGTGTGATGCTAGTGATTTTGCTGTAGACGCTGTTCTTGGACAGCGAGTCGATAAGAAATTGAATGTTATTCGTTATGCTAGCAAAACTCTTGATGCTGCTCAAAGAAATTATGCTACAACTGAAAAAGAATTATTAGCTGTAGTCTTTGCTTGTGACAAGTTTAGATCCTATATTGTTGATTCAAAAGTTACAATTCATACTGATCATGCTGCAATTAGATACCTTATGACAAAGAAAGATGCTAAGCCAAGGCTTATTAGATAGGAAATGTGCTGATAATCCTGTTGCTGATAATTTGTCTGGATTGGAAAATATTACTTATGATCCTGTCCCTGTTAATGATAGTTTTCCAAATGAACAATTGGCTGTAATAAAGGTGAGCTCGCGAGATAGTCCTTGGTACGCTGATTATGCTAACTTTATTGTATCCAAGTACTTGCCTCCAACCTTTTCAGCTCAGCAAAGGAGGAAATTCTTTTATGACTTGAGGCATTATTTTTGGATGACCCACACTTATATAAAGAAGGAGTGGATGGTATTCTGCGAAGATGTGTTCCTGAATATGAACAACAGGAGATATTGAGTAAGTGTCATGGTAGTGTTTATGGAGGACATCACGTGATAGGGCCAAGGTGTCCGATCTTTCGATGAGAGTATGATAGCGTCGATTTGTTGGTGGAGTTCGTGCTTGACGATCCGACTACGCGTGCAAAGCTCGTGCGCCAATGCAATCGCTAGGACAATCTCCGGGAGCTACTGATCTTGCGGATGCACGATCAGCCGACTCGACGAGGGTCTTAATTCCTACCGAAATCGAGAACAAGTAAGAAATAATAATGCAATCAGAATTATTGCGGATATAGATGAAAGCTTTATTGAAAAGGTGGGATTCCGAATAGTCGGTCTTGTTCTGGGTGTTGGCCTCAAAAGAAGTACACGAGAGTTGCATCAATGGCTAACTTTTAATCTAATCAAAATCCGAGTCTAAACGTGACGGCTATGGGGGTATTTAAAGGAGGAAAAGGTGGGGTTTCGACCAGCCATACGTATGGTGGCCGAACCAAACCCTAGAAGGCCTTTCCCCCTTCAATATGGACTCTAAAAAGTGGCTGACTTAATTCCTGCGAAAATGACATGGGCCTGGCCCAAAACTAAAGGTGACGCAGCACCATATTATGCTATGGACGAAATTATGAAGTGGAGAACTCTATATTTCGTCCATGTCTTCATCTTTTCTTATGGTGGCTTCAAAGTCCTGAAATCTCCACTTGTGCCGTCATCTTCAATCCTCAAGTGCTTGCTGCCATCTCCTCCATGTGTGATCATGCTCCAATGCTTGTCCTCCTCATCCATGCTAGGTCCATCATTCCTAAGGGTAACAAACATATCTGATTTAGGCAGCATCATATTCTCATGTATATGAGGAATAGTTCCAAGAAACGAAAGTACCTGATAGTTAAGTTGTTTGACACGAGCTCGAGTAATTGGTCCTTGTATTTGTGTGGCTGTAGGTACAGCGGTTGTATCAATAGATGGGATGTCCTCATCATGCCCCCCTTCTTGAATTGAAGTCGTCCTCGACGCAAGCTCATCTTCTTCACCAAAGTAAGGCTTCAAATCTGCAATGTTAAATGTAGGACTTACCGGACCCAATTCTGCAGGAAGCTCAAGTTTATATGCATTATCATTTATTTTCTCTAACACCTTAAAAGGACCAGCGGCACGGGGCATTAACTTAGACTTGCGCAATGCAGGAAAACGGTCTTTGCGCAAATGCAACCAAAAAAGATCACCAACATCAAACACAACATGCTTTCTTCCTCTATCCCCAGCAATTTTATACTTAGCATTCATCCGTTCGATGTTGTCTTTAGTAGTCTCATGCAATTTTAATATCAATTCCGCACGTTGTATTGCATCCAAATCATTTTGCACCGAAGATGGTAAAGGCAATAAATCAATAGGTGCACGTGGAACAAAACCATAAACAATCTCAAAAGGGCACATCTTAGTGGTAGAATGCAGCGAACGATTGTAAGAAAATTCAATATGAGGTAAACATTCTTCCCACAATTTTAAGTTCTTCTTCAAAACAGCCCGCAGCTTAGTAGACAATGGTCTATTTACTACTTCAGTTTGTCCATCAGTTTGGGGATGACATGTAGTACTAAACAGCAATTTAGTCCCCAACTTAGCCCATAAACATCTCCAAAAGTGGCTAAGAAACTTAGTATCACGATCAGAAACAATAGTATTTGGCACACCATGTAAACGCACAATTTTGCGAAAGAACAAATCAGCAACATGTGTAGCATCATCAGTTTTGTGACATGGAATAAAGTGTGCCATCTTAGAAAACCTATCCACAACAACAAAGATACTATCCCTCCCCTTACGTGTACGAGGCAATCCCAAAACGAAATCCATAGAAATATCCTCCCAAGGTACACTAGGAACAGGAAGAGGCATATATAAAGCATGTGGATTAAGTCGAGACTTAGCTTTTTGACATGTAGTGTAGCGTGCCACAAATCTCTCAACATCTCGACGCATACGTGGCCAAAAGAAGTGTGCAGCAAGTACATCCTCCGTCTTCTTCACACCAAAGTGTCCCATCAATCCTCCTCCATGCACCTCCTGCAACAACAAAAGACGAACGAAACCATCTGGGATGCATAGCTTGTTAGCACGGAACACAAATCCATCATTGAGGACGAATTTGTTCCATGTTCTACCATCTTTACAATTCAGCAACACATCTTTAAAATCAGCATCATGCAAGTATTGTTCCTTTATGGTTTCTAATCCAAAAATCTTGAAGTCAAGTTGAGATAGCATAGTATATCGGCGCGACAAAGCATAAGCAATAACATTATCTTTACCCTTTTTGTGTTTGATAACATAAGGAAAAGACTCAATAAACTCAACCCACTTTGCATGGCGACGATTCAACTTAGCTTGACTACGAATATGCTTCAAAGATTCATGATCGGAATGTATAACAAATTCTTTAAGCCATAAATAATGTTGCCAAGTTTCTAATGTCCGAACCAGCGCATATAATTCTTTATCATAAGTAGAATAGTTCGGACTAGGCCCACTCAATTTCTCACTAAAATATGCAACAGGTTTGCCCTCTTGTAATAACACACCTCCCAAACCAATTCCACTAGCATCACATTCAAGCTCAAAAGTCTTATTGAAATCAGGAAGTTGGAGTAATGGAGCATGTGTTAACTTATCTTTCAGAATCATGAAGGCTTCTTGTTGTGCATCGCCCCACACAAAGGGCACATCCTTCTTTGTAAGCTCATTCAGCGGCGCAGCAATGGATCCAAAATCTTTCACAAAGCGCCTATAGAAACCAGCGAGGCCAAGAAAACTCCTCACTTGTGTGACCGTCTTTGGCTGCGGCCAACTCTCAATTGCCTCAATCTTGGCTGGATCAACTTCAATTCCTGCGCGAGTAACAACATAGCCAAGAAACGCAACTCGATTGATGCAAAAGGTGCACTTCTCAAGATTACCATACAAACGTGCATCACGTAAAGCATTAAAGACAGCACGTAAATGATCCAAATGTTCCTCCAAAGATTTGCTATAAATCAGAATATCATCAAAGTATACCACCACAAAACGTCCAATAAAAGCACGTAAAACTTCGTTCATCAGTCTCATGAAAGTACTAGGTGCATTAGTTAGACCAAAAGGCATTACTAACCACTCATATAAGCCGAACTTAGTTTTAAACGCTGTTTTCCATTCATCTCCTAATTGCATACGAATCTGGTGGTAACCACTACGCAAATCAACTTTAGAGAACATAATAGAACCACTCAACTCATCAAGCATATCATCTAAACGAGGTATAGGATGACGGTATCGAATGGTAATATTATTAATAGCTCTACAATCGGTACACATGCGTGAAGAACCATCCTTCTTAGGTACCAAGATAATAGGAACATCACATGGGCTAAGAGACTCACGAATGTAACCTTTATCTTGGAGAACCTGAATTTGTCGCTGAATCTCTTTCGTCTCTTCAGGATTGGTACGGTATGGTGCACGGTTGGGCAGCGACGCTCCTGGAATCAAGTCAATCTCGGTGTTCTATGCCACGGATAGGTGGTAGTCCAGGGGGAACATCTTGTGGGAACACATCAATGAATTCCTGCAAAAGGTTAGCAACCGCATGTGGCAAAGAAGGAGGCATATCCTCAAATGAAAACAGAACTTCTTTGCAAATGATAGCATAGCATTGAGTAGTGTTCACATCAAGTTCAGCAATATCAGTTTTGCTAGCAAGCAAACAAGGATTCTTCAAACGAATTTCAGTAGCATGGTTCGAATCAGATTTAGTATTAGTCTTATGTGGCACAAAATCTGCAGCAACAATCTGATTTTCACTCTTATGTTTCTCCTCGTTTTTTACTCTGCTAGCTCTAGCAAGATCATCTTTTAGTATTTGTTCAGGAGTCATAGGTTTGAGACCAATTTTCTTTCCATCATGCATAATAGAATACTGATTAGTTCTACCATTATGAACAGATTCTCTATCAAATTGCCAAGGTCTACCAAGTAACAAAGAACAAGCTTGCATAGGTACAACATCACAATCAACAAAATCAGAATATGTACCAATAGTAAAATGCACACGTGTAGTTCTTGTTACCTTGAGCTTCCGAGAGCTCTCAAACCATTGAATGTAGTATGGATGTGTGAGCTGTCTTGTAGGGAGAGAAAGCTTCTCCACCATGTCAACGCTAGCCAGATTATTGCAACTCCCTCCATCAATGATGAGCCTTATAGCTCTCTCTTTTACAACGCCTCTTGTTTGAAACAGATTGTGGCGTTGATCATGCTCAGCTTTGCTCAATTGCACGCTCAACACACGCTGTGCCACTAAGCTCTGTCTTGATCGGCGGTGTCGGCTTCCATTACCTCCATCTCTCTCTCGGAATCGAATTGGCGCCATCACGTGCAGCAATAAGGGCCAATGTATCTTCATCAAAGTCACTTGCAGAATCATATTCTCCATCTTCACGTACCAACATCACACGCTTGGTTCTGCATTCTCTCTCTATGTGACCAAATCCCAAGCATTTGCGACATTGAATGTCGCGCGTCTTCCCCGTGGAGGCCATGGAAGATGAACTCCGAGGAGGACCAGCCGATGGTGGTGGAGTAGCAGAAGGAGGTGCTCGTGATGCAGGCGCGGTGTACTTGGAGGTAGTAGGTGCTGGTGCAGTACCACGAGATGGTGGCGCTGATTGTCGCGGCGACCACGACGATGTACGACCTGCACAAATATTAGCTCTTCTCCATGGTGGTTGACGATCCTGCACTTCACGTTCAGCTTTGCAAGCAAGATGAAACAAGCGAGTAATAGTGTTGTACTCCTTATAATCTAAAATATGCTGAATCTCTTTATTCAAACCACCAAAGAAACGAGCAAGCATAGCCTCATTATCCTCTACAATACCACAGCGAATCATGCCGGTTTGCAATTCTTGATAATAGTCTTCTACGAGAATTTTTTCCTTGTTCTAAGCGAGACAATTTTTTCAGCAAATCACGTTGATAATGTGGAGGAACAAAACGAGTACGCATAGCAAGTTTTAACCCAACCCATGTAGCAGGAATATTTGCTTGCATGTGTTCTACAATATTCGGACCACCAAATAGATGCAAAATCAGTGAACTCACAAGTAGCGAGCACTAACACGCAAGTGATCGGGGTATTTTAAACATGCAAAATGTTGTTCTACTTCCAATTCCCATGTATGATATGCATCAGGATTATATCTACCCTCAAATGGCGGAATATTCAGTTTCAGTTTAGCAAGATGATCATCATCATTACGTACCGGGCGTGGAGGTGGTCGATCGTTGCGGTGCAGCTGCCGTGGACGACCAGGTGCAGGTTGTTGGACTTCCTCGCCATCCAGTATGTTCTCATCTACCAGCTCGTCCGCGTCCCCTTCATAATCTTCGTAGCCTTCATCGGAAGGCGCGTCATGTGCGGCTGCTGCAGCTGGAGCGGTACCCGCAGGAACGTCCGCACGAGGAACGCGGCGTGCGCGGCGTTGCACGTTGGCACGAGGCGGCGGTAACCGAGTCAAAAGCTCCTGGAACTTGGCGTCGAGCTTGCAGTTGAAAGCTGCCTCGAGACCATCCAGCTTGTCCAGCGCGTCGGTGAGTTTGGCATCCACGTCACCAATGCGCGCATCGGTGTCGCGTGCATGCCCGCCCAAAAGGTGGGTGAAGTGAGCATGCAACTGCTCAGGCGTCATCTTGGCCGGGTCAACGGCGGTCGGATCAGCCGGTCCTGACATGGTTAGTACACAAAAAGCACAAATGTATATGCCTACAAACTACGGAATATGGTGGTTCACGCGCAATTCGTCAAGCAAAATACAAAGCTCTTACAAGTTCTTACCAAACGGGAGGAAGGTGATGTAACAACCAGCAAGGATCAGCGTCTCCAAAGATTGCCAAAGCGATTACCATGTGTCGACACAGTGCACGTGGAGACAATATGTAGAGCTGTAGGAAGGCTAATATGGTAGCAAAACAGCAATTGTCAAAACAGCAATGCAATATTGAAAGTATGCTCAACAACGGTACTGTGTCTTGGTCCTAGGCTACACCGTACTAGAGACGCGAGCCTAGAACACGAGCGAGGTCACGGCGCGGCACACAAGCAACTAGCAGCGATGAGGTGGCGATGAGGTGGCGACGCGAGGTGTGAAAAATCACTATGATGGCAAGTGTCTCAAACTGATCCCCAAGGTCTAAAAACAGTATAGCCTCAGAAAAAAAAATTTGTCGAAATTTCGGAGGTGCTCCGGAAAGCGCGCAGGCACCAAAAAAATGTCGCTATAATGGCCAGTGGCGAAAAGTGATCGCCAAAGTGAAAAACCAATGTAGCCAGAAAAAATTTTCGGAAGCGTTTCCAGACTTTTTTTTGCTCTCCTTACAATTCTTTACTGGCGGCCGAAACTTATCTCACGGGAAATTTTTCTGCAGCGCAAGATGATATTAGAAGGTAACAGCTAAGTAGGAAAAACAATAAAACCTAATTCTACTCGGACTCTGTCACGGCAGAGAAACAATACGAATTTGTGTCGCGGTAGGAAACGGGGTATATGGTGGATACGGATGTATGTGGCAGGGTGTATATGGAAGTGGCGGAAGTATATGGCAGGGTGTATATGGCAGTGGCGGAAGTATATGGCAGGGTATATATGGCAGTGGCGGAAGTATATGGCAGGGTGTATATGGCAGTGGCGAAAAGTATATGGTGGTGGTGGTGGCGGTGATCTGCGTATGGTGCGAGTGGCGGCGGCGGCGTGACTAATATGACCAGAACTCGAAACTCTACAGGAACTAGACGCTAAGACCAGCAACTCGACACGAAAATGCAGACACAAATTCAACTATGCAAAACTGAAAGACAATGCAAAGACGTGGCAGCGGGTTTATGGGACGATATGATCTAAACCCTAACTGTATAATTTTTTTTTGGCTTTTTCGTGGTTTATGGGTATGATGGCAGATGCAATCTACACTAGGAAAACAGTAAAATCTCACTGAGCAACCTGAAATCTGATACCACTTGATAGGGCCAAGGTGTACGATCTTTCGATGAGAGTATGATAGCGTCGATTTGTTGGTGGAGTTCGTGCTTGACGATCCGACTACGCGTGCAAAGCTCGTGCGCCAATGCAATCGCTAGGACAATCTCCGTGAGTTACTGATCTTGCGGATGCACGATCAGCCGACCGAGCGAGGGTCTTAATTCCTACCCGAAATCGAGAACAAGTAAGAACTAATAATGCAATCGAATTATTGCGGATATAGATGAAAGCTTTATTGAAAAGGTGGGATTCCGAATAGTCGGTCTTGTTAGGGCGTTGGCCTCAAAAGAAGTACACGAGAGTTGCGGCAATGGCTAACTTTTAGTCTAATCAAAATCTGAGTCTAAACGTGATGACTATGGGGGTATTTAAAGGAGGAAAAGGTGGGGTTTCGACCAGCCATACGTATGGTGGCCGAACCAAACCCTAGAAAGCCTTTCCCCTTCAATACGGACTCTAAAAAGTGGCTGACTTAATTCCTGCGAAAATGACATGGGCCTGGCCCAAAACTAAAGGTGACGCAGCACCATATTATGCTATGGACGAAATTATGAAGTGGATAACTCTATATTTCGTCCATGTCTTCATCTCTTCTTATGTTGGCTTCAAAGTCCTGAAATCTCCACTTGTGGCATCATCTTCAATTCTCAAGTGCTTGCTGCCATCTCCTCCATGTGTGATCATGCTCCAATGCTTGTCCTCCTCATCCATGCTAGGTCCATCATTCCTAAGAGTAACAAACATATCTGATTTAGGCAGCATCATATTCTCATGTATATGAGGAATAGTTCCAAGAAACGAAAGTACCTGATAGTTAAGTTGTTTGGCACGAGCTCGAGTGATTGGTCCTTGTATTTGTGTGGCTGTAGGTACAGCGGTTGTATCAATAGATGGGATGTCCTCATCATCACGCCGGAGATAGAACCGCGCAAAAGGTTTTACAATCAGGTTTTTATTGGCCAACTCTCTTCAAAGATGCAAGGAAGTTTATTTTATCTTGTGATGAATGTCAAAGGGTTAGTAATATCTCCAGACGCAATGATATGCCTATGAATTATACTCTTGTTATTGAACCATTCGACTGTTGGGGATTTGACTTCATGGGTCCTTTCCCTTCTTCAGAAGGTAACACTCATATACTTGTCGCTGTTGATTATGTTACTAAATGGGTGGAAGCCATACCTACAAAAAGTGCTGATGGTGAGACCTCTTTAAGAATGCTTTTAGATATTATTTTTCCTAGATTTGGAGTTCCTAGATATATTATGAGTGATGGAGGTTCTCATTTTATTCATGGTGGTTTTAGAAAAACTCTTGCTAAATATGGTATTAATCATAGAATTGCTTCTGCTTATCATCCTCAAACTAGTGGGTAAGTAGAATTATCAAATAGAGAGATTAAATCTATCTTGGAAAAGACTGTTAATAAATCTAGAAAGAACTGGGCTATTAAATTGAAGGAAGCACTATGGGCTTATAGAACTGCTTATAAAAATCCCATGGGTATGTCACCGTATAAAATGGTTTATGGGAAAGCTTGTCATTTACCTTTAGAACTAGAGCACAAAGCTTATTGGGCTGTGAGAGAATTAAATAAAGATCCTAAACTTGCCGGTAAGCAAAGATTGCTACAATTGAGTTCTCTAGATGAATGGAGAAGTGAAGCTTATGAAAATGCTAAACTCTTTAAAGAGAAAGTTAAGAAATGGCATGATAGAAGAATTATCAAAAGAGAATTTAATGTTGGAGATAAAGTCCTATTGTATCGGTCTCATCTCAGATTTTTTGCAGGGAAATTACTCTCAAAATGGGAAGGACCATATGTCATTGATGAGGTTTATCGATCAGGAGCAGTTAAAATTAGCTCTCTCCAAGGTAATGCCACACAAGTGGTGTATGGACAAAGACTCAAGCATTATATCTCTGGTGATTCTTATAATGAAGATGTTGATGTTATTCAAGTGGTAACTCCGGAAGCCTTCATCAAAGGCCAAGTTGACAGTCCTGCAGAGTTCGACTTTGAATAGGCAACGGTTCTGGTAAGAAAAAGTCCGCGTTTTACTTTCTGAACAATGTTTTTGCAACTTTTGGAAAATATGAAAAATTACGAGATCGAAACGGAGTGGAGGAGACGCACGAGGGCGTGCCCTCACAGGCCGGCGCGGGCCCCAGCCTGGCCACGCCGCCCTGTGAGGAGGGCCCCTCGTCGCCCCTCTCGGACTCTGGTTCGACCTGGTACTTTCCTTCTGTCGCGAAATTTTTTGCTATATAATCCCCCGGACCCCTGGAGGTCCGTATATCGTTTTCTCGACGTGTTTTGTTTCGAGCTGTTTCTGCCAGGATCTATCTTTGATCTAGAAGCACCATGGTCTCCAACAACAAGGACAAGGAGCCTTCGGAGGAAGATATTCAAGATCCCGAGTTGAAAGAAGAAGTCAAGGAGGATGAAGAGGAAGTTGAGGAAGTTCCGCGAGTACACCCGCGTGCCACCGTCGCAAGCATCGGAGTGGTGTCAAATCCGTTCAACGCCAAGAAAAGCGCACGGATTAGCACCGGAGGAAGAGTTCCACGTCACTACCTAGCTCCAAGGACATCTCCTCCGGGCACCTAACACCCCTTCCACATTCTAATTCATAATAGTCAAAGCGAAAGGGTTCCCAAAGCGGTCTTTGCCCGAGCAATCGGGATATAGATCATTCTAACAACTGCGGGAAGGATGAAGCACTGAAGGCTGAAGAGTGGGGAAACAACTCTAAGAGTTGGGACTCGCCGTCGGACGTGCTTCTTAACCGCGTCGAGCACAATTCAGAGATGATCCGCAACCTCACGTACAGGATTGATGAGCTAAAGGAGCTTGTTGAGAAGCTTATCAGGAATTCACCATCACCACCGCCGAAGGAGTAATTCATCATCGGTATTGGCATCCCCTTGGTTTGTTCCAAGCTTGGGGGAGTGCCGCGGTATCACATCATCACTATCTTTCACCTTTTTACTTTCAAGTAGTGTCATATCATGAGTAGGGAAGTATCTCTCTTTAGTTGGTTATCTATGTATCCCTTGGTGTGAGTTATCGTTATGGAATATTAATGAGAAGTCTTATCATTTACATATTGCACATCTTATTTTAGTTTGCAATCTCTATTATATGATTGATCTTGTTATTTGTATTGGTATCACTTTGGGAGCATTGAGTAAATCTATTTGGTTTTGGCAAACTTAGCATTGGTCAATAGCAACAACACTTTGAGTTTTAAGTAGAGAAGAGGAAATACATGTAGATATATTATTATCTTTCTTGTTAGTTCCTAGCTTAGTATTCTGAAGTTAAAATTGTTTGTGCTTACAAGTAAAACGCATGATTATGTCTATCACATGTATATTTGTTTGTTTCCCTCAACTCTTATGCTTGCTAATCAACCTTGCTAGCCAAAGACCTGTACCGAGAGGGAATACTTCTCGTGCATCTAAACCCTTTAAACCAAACCTATGCCATCAGTGTCCACCATACTGCCTACTATGTGGTATTTCCCTGCCATTCCAAGTAAATACTTCATGTGCTACCTTTAAACAATTCAAAAATTATTACTTCTTATTTGTGTTAATGTTTTATAGCTCATGAGGAAGTATGTGGTGTTTTATCTTTCAATCTTGTTGGGCAACTTCCACTAATGGACTAGTGGCTTCATCCACTTATCCTATAATTTTGCAAAAAGAGCTGGCAACGGGGTTCCCAGCCCCAATTAATCAACTCTCATTAATAACTCTCTTCACATGTTTTGCCCTGATTCATCAGTAAGCAACTTAATTTTGCAATAAACACTCCTCCATGGTATGAGATTGTTGGAAGGCACCGAGGATTCGGTTAGCCATGGCTTGTGTAAGCAAAGGTTGGGGAGTGTCATCCTTAAATAAACTAAAGTACATGTGTAAACAAAAGAGAAGAGGGATGATCTACCTTGCTGGTAGAGATAACGTCCTTCATGGGAGCCGCTCTTTGGAGGTCTATTTGGCAAGGGGGTTAGAGTACCCGCTACCATTCGTTGACAACAACAAACACCTCTCAAAACTTTACTTTCATGATCCCTATATGATTTCAAAAATTAAAAAGCTCTAGCACATGATTTAATCCCTGCTTCCCTCAGCGAAGGGCTTTTCTTTTACTTTATGTTGAGTCAGTAAACCTATCTCCCTCCATCTTAAGCAAGCAATTGAGTTGTTGTGATCCAACCATCTATATTGTGATCTATTTCATCATGTCTTTTACTCTTCCTTGTTTAGTACAAGTTTTATCCGAATGAATATAGCTTTGAAAGTTATCAATGATTATGAGGAGATTACTATGATTGAGTATGCAAGTTTATTATAAGCTTTAATATGAGAGCGCTGCTCAATAGATAAGTATAATCTGTTAACTGTTCTCTGACCAAGAACGAAGTTTGCCATCACCAATTATGATTTCTTATGCACCTTTATTTGTGATTTCCTTCTACTTGTTTCAAGTTGAATTATATGAGGAAGTTGTTTATTAGAATGTCTTGTGTGAATGAATATGATGCTTCTTGTCCGTATTTTATTTATCGACTCTTCACTCCATAAACATGTGGTCTTGTTTACCGAGTTCAGTTTCGCTTGGGGACAAGCGAAGTCTAAGCTTGGGGGAGTTGATACGTCCATTTTGCATCACTATTTTATATCATAATTTGCTGTTATTCATTGATATATTTCATATTTGGAGATGATACTTATGTTATTTCCACTATTTTGCATGTTTCATGATTATTGGAGGATCGCGCACCGGAGTCAGGATTCTGCTGGAAAAAGCGCCGTCAGAATGCAATATTTCGGAAGATCAACAATTTGACGGAAATTATATGAAAAATCCTATTTTCCAGAAGACGAAGGGAGCCAGAAGGGGGAGCCGAGGAGGGCCGCCGTGGGCCCACCTCATAGGCCGGCGCGGGCCAAGGCCTGGCCGCGCCGCCTTGTGAGGAGGGGGCCCACAGCCCCCTCTGGCCTCCTCTCCTTCGCGTACATCTTCGTCCCGAAAACCTAAGCTCCAGAGGATAGTCGCGAAGTTTCACAGCCGCCTCTGCGGGGCGGAGAACACCAGAGAGAAAAGAGCTCTCCGGCAGGCTGAAATCCGTCGGGGAAATTCCCTCCCGGAGGGGGAAATTGACGCCATCGTCATCGTCATCGAGCTGGACATCATCTCCATCATCATCACCATCATCTTCATCATCATCACCGCCATCTCCACCGCTGCACCTCGTCACCGCTGTAACAATTAGGGTTTGATCTTGACTGTTTGATAGGGGAAACTCTCCCGGTGTTGATTTCTACTTGTTATTGATGCTATTGAGTGAAACTATTGAACCAAGGTTTATGTTCAGATTGTTATTCATCATCATATCACCTCTGATCATGTTCCATATGATGTCTAGTGAGTAGTTCGTTTAGTTCTTGAGGACATGGGTGAAGTCTAAATGTTAGTAGTGAATTATGTTGGTTAGTATTCAATGTTATGATATTTAAGTTGTGGTGTTATTCTTCTAGTGGTGTCATGTGAACGTCGACTACATGATACTTCACCATTTATGGGCCTAGGGGAATGCATCTTGTATTCGTTTGCCAATTGCGGGGTTGCCGGAGTGACAGAAACCTAAACCCCCGTTGGTATATCGATGCAGGAGGGATAGCAGGATCTCAGAGTTTAAGGCTATGGTTAGATTTATCTTAATTACTTTCTTGTAGTTGCGGATGCTTGCAAGGGGTATAATCACAAGTATGTATTAGTCCTAGGAAGGGCGGTGCATTAGCATAGGTTCACCCACACAACACTTATCAAAACAATGAAGATTAATCAGCTATATGAAGCGAAAGCACTAGACTAAATTCCCGTGTGTCCTCAAGAACGTTTGGTCATTATAAGCAAACAAACCGGCTTGTCCTTTGTGCTAAAAAGGATTGGGCCACTCGCTGCAATTATTTCTCTCGCACTTTACTTACTTGTACTTTATTCATCTGTTATACTAAAACCCCCTGAATACTTGGTTGTGAGCATTTACAGGGAATCCTTCATCGAAACTGCTTTGCAACACCTTTTGCTCCTCGTTGGGTTCGACACTCTTATTTATCGAAAGTACTACGATACACCCCCTATACTTGTGGGTCATCAGGAATAAAAGGTGTGACAAAAAAATTTGTTAGCCAAATAATATCAAAGGAACAAATCAACAAAGTTCAACAAATGAACTAAGTAAAAATCATTGAGCGTAAAGAATGGAATAGAACAAAAATTCTCAAAGATTTATCTCATTCAAGCACATAATTAAAATATAGAAGAAGAAATGAGATAGCGAACTCCCAAAAGAGCAAGGTTCCAACATATAAACCAAACCCACTATGCTTTTCACAGTGGCACAAAGTACCAAAAAGAAAAGGGTTGTCTTACAAGAACAAACACTTGATATGAATCAAGATATTTTATCAAAAAAATTCAAAGAGGCAAGGAAGACATATGGGAGTCACAAAGATTTCTTGGAAAGAAAATAAGGCAATAAGAATAAATCCAAGATCAACTTCACAAAAAGGCATATGGTTAAAGATATGAAATAAGAACCATGCACAAATAGAGATCCTCGGTATACCCAATCATGCAATACAATGATTGGAAAAACTTGAAGCAAACGGTTTCCCAAATAAGATATAGATATATGTATTTGAGGAAAAAGCTGCACCAAGAATCTCTTACTCAAACAAGGATCAAAAAGATAAGAAATGAGAGCTTTTAATAAGAGTGAGCTTGTTTGAGCAACCATACCACTTAGGAACAAGATAATTAAAAATATCAATTGTAAGTGGAAATACCTGATATGTTCACATTTTCTAGGCTTGTGATATGCACAAAGCATATTACTCCCCCCATGTGATAAAATATTTATTTCAACAAGAGGCAAACAAAAAGAACTAGAGGTAATTAATGGACACTTAGAATTTGAATTTCTCATGAGTATGACACACCACATAGTGACTAGATAATCTTGCAATATCAACACTAAGTGGTATTACTCATGTACACACATTTTAAGGAAAGAGAGATGCCAAATCATAACACTCCCCCAAAATGGGATGTTCTATTAATCACTAAAAAAGAGCAAAATAAGATGTGTCAAACAAACATACTTGAATACACAAGATAAGTGGGTAAGGCACAACATATACAAAAACATACTTTGGTATAAAACCAAAACATGCAAAGGGGCAAGTAACTTACAATGTAAAGAATTTAAGTACATGTTACCGCAATGAGGAACATTGGATATAAGATGTAGATGATAATACTTATGACTTGGCTTGATCAAATAATATATGAAGATTCCTTAATTCTTGATGAAGTAGCCAAGTCTACAATACCCTTCTCATACACCTATTGATTAAGTTTGGGATTGTTGGTCCCCAAACAAGTTGGGTCCTAAGAGGTTAGTCACAATAGGCTTGGCAACGCAAATAGTTCTTTTCTTGAAACCACTTTGAGTTCCAACAAACTTGGCAAACAAATTGCCATCCTTATCCTTCCTAAGATAATAATCAACATCAATGATGATAGGGTTAGAAAATGTGCCGTTCAAGCACGAAGAGGCAATGTGCCCCTTCTCACGATAACCATATCAACGTGTGCTCCCCTTCTTCTTCTTCTTCGTTGATTTATTGACTTGGGGAGATTTAGCTTGATTCTCCTTGGGAAGTGACCTAGCTTCAACTTGAGGTGGAGCTTGAGCTTGACCTGGTGGCCACTTCCCTTGATGCTTCTCACTCAAGTGTTTCTTCTTCTTCAATGGGCATGATCTAACATGGTGCCCTTAAATCTTGCACTTGAAGCAAACAATCTTGGCTGAATTCTTGACTTGTTCTTGGCCCTTCTTGTTATTTCTCTTGATCTTGGACTTTTTCTTGTTATTGGAGTTAAATCCAAGTACACTCTTGTCATTGAGGGATTGTTGCACGCTCAACATATTTTCAAGTGCAGATTTCCCTTCATGATGCTTTTCCAAGTCTTTCTTCAAAGAAATAACTTGGGCCTCGAGATATTTGATTTCCTCTACATGGTTAGCAGAAATACAAGTACTAGAGGAAGTAGAAGCTTCATTGTTATAGCAACAAGGAAAAGCAAGTAATCCAACACAAGCTGACGAGGGTGCTCCTCGGCAATGCCCACCTTTTGGGGCTTAGGGTTGATGGAATCTTGCAGGCTGACACGAGATATCGGATACCAAACAGACAAGTAGAGATTTACCCAGGTTCGGGGCCCTCGATGAGGTAAAACCCTTACTTCATGCTTGTATGATCTTGATTATCGAATATATCGGGTTACAATGGGGTAGCCGAAGGCCATGACTAAGATGTCGTCGAGAGGCTAAGATTTCTAATGACCTAGCTCTAGACTTGCGATGAATCTACTGTTGCGATTGTGTGTCCCTCGGCAAACCCTCTCCCGACCCTTATATTGTAGGCTAGGTCTCGAGAGTTCTGTCCGGGTTCGACTAGGTTACAAAGAGTTCTATGTCTAAACTTTCCTTGTATATCGTCTTCTTGCCTTGTTCATCAAGAATCCTTCTTTGGAACCGACGTGTCAGCCCACCTTGGTCCGTAGACGATCTTCATGGCCCCTGGTTGGGCCATCGGAGGTAGCATAATATTGGTTACCCGAAGGGTAATGCCCACATCACAAACTGTATCAATAGTTTGACTAGATGGATTACTAGGACTAGCACATGGTAGTATAGCATTTTAAGTAGAGGTTGTGCTTATGTCCACATGAGGCTCACAATATGGTTACCTTAGTGATCCTTTTCTCATGAGATAAATTTAGTCCATCATAGGAGATTATAAGATCATTATGAGAGCCCGAGAGCTTTTCATGACTTTCTTCCAGTTTCCTATAATTGCTAGTTAGCAACTCAAGTTGAGCCCTTCGATCAACATTCTCCTTTAAGATAGATTCTTCATAAGAAGTAGAGTTAATAGCAAAAGCATCGTCAATAGATTTTTCCTTTTCAAGCTCATAAGATTCAACTTTTTGTGTGATGAGAAACGTAGTATGCTTCTCATCGGCAAGCTCTTGCTTAAGGAGATTGAATCTCATTCTCCCATTTTAAACATGGTACTCCAACTCCTCTATGGTTTACTTATATTTATTCATGGTTTCCATAGAGTGTTCGAGACTACCACGAGCTTCTTTATTACCACGAAGAGAAGTATACACAACTCCCATCTCACGCAACAAGGCATTATATTCTTCATTGTTATCATTGTCATCATCATAATCATAAGAGGAGGTGTTGGGAGTCAAAGTAGGAGTTACCTTTGATTCCTTTGCCATAAGGCACGTGTGGGTAGTGGGGATGAAGATGATACATTTGGAAGGGAGGAAACTTCACAATCAAGAGTAGGGAAATATTTTGCAATATGGCCATACTCATGGCATTCATAGCACGTCCTTTTCTTGATGATATAATTATTTATTATTCTAGCAATTTCCTTCCCAATGATGTGACCTAGTTTTCTATTTTATTTCTTCTACATTATTATTCATACAACAACTAGAGGAAATAGAGGCATTTTGATCATGGCCAACACTAGACATAAGCATATCACCACAAAACTTAATCAAGCACATATTAGGAGATATGCAAGGACCTTTAACACAAGAATGTGTGAAATATCTATTGCAAGATGTGTTTAGGTCCAAAGATGAAACATAACAATGGGACAAATAGGAAAGATCACCAATAGTGAGCACAATATCAACATTGCAATTTTCATCATTACCTTGTGTCTTGCAACACATCGGTGAAGTGGATGAAGATGAGAACTCATCGCGGCCAAAAGTGGAGGAAACTTGGAGATATTCATGACATGAAGGAGAAAAGAGATCCTCAGAATAACAACAACCCTCATGAGAAGTGGGAACACCATAAAAAAAATTCAAGCTTGATCCACATCACATGATAAGACTTTCATTTGCCAAGCATCACTAACATCAAATGAACCTTTGGAACAAAGAGGATGCAAACTCATTAGATACTTGAGCTTAAAGATGTAAATTTTTATCTTCCTCTAAAGATAGATTTTGAGGATCCACCAGAGGAGAAAAACCTACTGATGGCGTGTAAGACACACGTCCGTTGGGAACCCCAAGAGGAAGGTGTGATGCGTACAACAGCAAGTTTTCCCTCAGAAAGAAACCAAGGTTTATCGAACCAGTATGAGCCAAGAACCACGTTGAAGGTTGATGGCGGTGGAGTGTAGTGCGGCGCAACACCAGGGATTCCGGCGCCAACGTGGAACCTGCACAACACAATCACAGTACTTTGCCCCAACGTAACAGTGAGGTTGTCAATCTCACCGGCTTGCTGTAAACAAAGGATTAAACGTATTGTGTGGAAGATGATGATTGTTTGCGAAGAACAAGTAAAGAACAATTGCGATGAGATTGTATTTCAGATGTAAAAAATAGGACCGGGGTCCACAGTTCACTAGTGGTGTCTCTCCCATAAGATAAACGAGATGTTGGGTGAACAAATTACGGTTGGGCAATTGACAAATAAAGAAGGCATAACAATGCACATACATATATCATGATGAGTACTATGAGATTTAATCGGGGCATTACGACAAAGTACATAGACCGCTATCCAACATGCATCTATGCCTAAAAAGTCCACTTTCGAGGTTATCATCCGAACCCCTTCCGGTATTAAGTTGCAAACAACAGACAATTGCATTAAGTATGGTGTGTAATGTAATCAACACAAATATCCTTAGACAAAGCATCGATGTTTTATCCCTAGTGGCAACGAGCACATCCACAACCTTAGAACTTTCTCGTCACTGTCCCGGATATAATGGAGGCATGAACCCACTATCGAGCATAAATACTCCCTCTTGGAGTCACAAGTATCAACTTGGCCGAGCCTCTACTAGCAACGGAGAGCATGCAAGAACATAAATAACATATATGATAGATTGATAATCAACTTGACATAGTATTCAATATTTATCGGATCCCAACAAACACAACATGTAGAATTACGAGATAGATGATCTTGATCATGATAGGCAGCTCACAAGATCTAACATGATAGCACAATGAGGAGAAGACAACCATCTAGCTACCGCTATGGACCCATAGTCCAGGGGTGGACTACTCACACATCGATCCGGAGGCGATCATGGCAATGAAGAGACCTCCGGGAGATGATTCCCCTCTTCGGCGAGGTGCCGAAGGCGATCTCCTGAATCCCCGAGATGAGATTGGCGGCAGCGCGTCTCCGGAAGGTTTTCCGTATCGTGGCTCTCGGATGCGGGGGTTTCGCGACGAAGACTTTAAGTAGGCGGAAGGGCAGGTCAAGGGGCGTCACGAGGGGCCCACACAGTAGGCCGGCGCGGCCAGGGCTTGGGCCGCGCCACCCTGTTGTGTCGCCACCTCGTGGCCCCACTTCGTTTCCTCTTCGGACTTCTGGAAGCTTCGTGGAAAAATAGGACCCTGGGCGTTCATTTCGTCCAATTCCGAGAATATTTCCTTACTAGGATTTCTGAAACCAAAAACAACAGAAAACATCAACTGGCTCTTCGGCATCTCGTCAATAGGTTAGTGTCGGAAAATGCATAAATATGACATATAATGTGTATAAAACATGTGAGTATCATCATAAAAGTAGCATGGAACATAAGAAATTATAGATACGTTTGAGACGTATCAAGCATCCCCAAGCTTAGTTCCTACTCGCCCTCGAGTAGGTAAACGATAACAAAGATAATTTCTGAAGTGACATGCTATCATAATCTTGATCATACTATTGTAAAGCATATGAGATGAATGCGGCGATTCGAAGCAATGATGAAGATAATGAGTAAACAAATGAATCATATAGCAAAGACTTTTCATGAATAATACTTTCAAGACAAGCATCAATAAGACTTGCATAAGAGTTACTTATAAAGCAATAAATTCAAAGTAAAGGCATTGAAGCAACACAAAGGAAGATATAAGTTTCAGCAGTTGCTTTCAACTTCAACATATATATCTCATGGATAATTGTCAACACAAAGTAATATAACAAGTGCAATAGGTAAACATGTGAGAATCAATGCACACAGTTGATACAAGTGTTTGCTTCTGAGATAGAAAGAATAGGCAAACTGACTCAACAATAAAGTAGAAGATAGGCCCTTCGCAGAGGGAAGCATTGATTACTATATTTGTGCTAGAGCTTTTCATTTTGAAAACAAGAAACAATTTTGTCAACGGTAGTAATAAAGCATATGTGTTATGTATAAGATATCCTATAAGTTGCAAGCCTCATGCATAGTATACTAATAGTGGTCGCACCTTGTCCTAATTAGCTTGGATTAACACGGATTATCATTGCATAGCATATGTTTCAACCAAGTGTCACAAAGGGGTACCTCTATGCCGCCTGTACAAAGGTCTAAGGAGAAAGCTCGCATTGGATTTCTCGCTTTTGATTATTCTCAACTTAGACATCCATACCGGGACAACATAGACAACAGATAATGGACTCCTCTTTAATGCATAAGCATTCAACAACAGTTAAAATTCTCATAAGAGATTGAGGATTGATTGTCCAAACTGAAACTTCCACCATGAATCATGGCTTTAGTTAGCGGCCCAATGTTCTTCTCTAACAGTATGCATACTTAAACCATATGATCATGAAAATCTCCCTTACTTCAGACAAGACGAACATGCATAGCAACTCACATGATATTCAACAAAGGTAAAAGAGTTGATGGCGTCCCCAGAAGCATGGTTACCGCTCAACAAGCAACTTATTAAGAAATAAGACACATAAGTACATATTCTTCACCACAATAGTTTTTAAGGCTATTTTCCCATGAGCTATATATTGCAAAGGCAAAGAATAGAAATTTTAAAGGTAGCACTCAAGTAATGTACTTTGGAATGGCGGAGAAATACCATGTAGTAGGTAGGTATGGTGGACACAAATGGCATGGTTATTGGCTCAACGATTTGGATGCACGAGAAGAATTCCTCTCAATACAAGGCTAGGCTAGCAAGGTTGTTTGAAGCAAACTCAAGTATAAAAGGTGCAGCAAAGCTCACATATGAACATATTGTAACTATTATAAGACTTTACATTGTCTCCTTGTTGTTCAAACACCTCAACCGAAAAATATCTAGACTCTAGAGATCAATCATGCAAACCAAATTTTAACAAGCTCTATGTAGTTATTCATTAATGGGTACAAGGTACATGATGCAAGAGCTTAAACAAGATCCATATGAGCACAACAATTGCCAAGTATCAAATTATTCAAGACATTATACCATTTACCACATGCGGCATTTTCCGTTTCCAACCATATAACAATGAATGAAGTAGTTCAACTTTCGCAATGAACATTAAAGATAAAGCTAAGAACACATGTGTTCATACGAAACAGCGGAGCGTGTCTCTCTCTCAAACAAAGAATGCTAGGATCCGATTTTATTCGAAGAAAAACAAAAACAAAAACAAAAACAAACAGACGCTCCAAGTAAAGCACATAAGATGTGACGGAATAAAAATATAGTTTCACTAGAGGAACCTGATAAGTTGTCGATGAAGAAGGGATGCCTTGGGCATCCCCAAGCTTAGACGCTTGAGTATTCTTAAAATATGCAGGGATGAACCACGGGGGCATCCCCAAGCTTTGACTTTTCACTCTTCTTGATCATATTGTATCATCCTCCTCTCTTGACCCTTGAAAACTTCCTCCACACCAAACTCAAAACAAACTCATTAGAGGGTCAGTGCATAATTCATATATTCAGAGGTGACATAATCATTCTTAACACTTATGGACATTGCATAAAGCTACTGAAAGTTAATGGAACAAAGAAATCCATCAACCATAGCAAAACAGGCAATGCGAAATAAAAGGCAGAATCTGTCAAAACAGAACGATCAGTAAAGACGAATTTTTAAGAGGCACCAGACTTGCTCAGATGAAAATGCCCAAATTGAATGAAAGTTGCGTACATATCTGAGGATCACGCACGTAAATTGGCTGATTTTTATAAATTTTCTACAGAGACTACTGCTCAAATTCGTGACAGCAAGAAATATGTTCCTGTGCAGTAATCCAAATCTAGTATTGGCTTTACTATCAAAGACTTTACTTGACACAACAATGCAATAAAATAAAGATAAGGGGAGGTTGCTACAGTAATAACAACTTCCAAGACTCAAATATAAAATAAAGTGCAGAAGTAAAATAATGGGTTGTCTCCCATAAGCGCTTTTCTTTAACGCCTTTCAGCTAGGCGCAGAAAGTGTGAATCAAGTATTATCAAGAGGTGAGGCATCAACATTACCTCGGGCTTTACACCTACCTTTCTTATTCTTCTTCTTACTCTTTGATTTAGGGAATACATGTGTACCTCCCGGTGTAGAGGTGAATTTTAGGGTGCCTTCTCCCACATCTATGACTGCTCCCAATAGTTTCAGCAGGGATCTTCCGATTGTGATTTGTCCTGTTCCTACACATTCAATAACAAGATAATCAGTGGATACTGTTCTTCCAAGAATGGTTGTATGCACACCCTCGGCTATTCCCTTAGGAATTATAACAGAGTTATCAATAAGAGTTATTCCTTCCCCCCTTCAACGAGTCCCCAAAGTGTTAAGGATTCATAAATACTCTTAGGCATAAGGCAAAATTCAGACATAATATCACAATTGGCATGAAAAGTTTCACCACCTATAACAACTTTAATAGTAGGATCCCATATTGAAGGTTCAGAGTTCACCAAAACTTGATCAAGACGGTTACGAACATAACTATAATTTTTTTCCAAGCAAGATGCACTTGTCTCAAGAGTGTTTAATCTATTATAAATGCTAATAAGAGTTGAATCAAAGTTATTAGCTGAACTATGTGATGCAACCAATTTTTTATGGCATTAAAAGCTTGATCACCGTCGCAATGAAGGAAATCTCCTCCCACTACAGACATCCAAGGCATATCTATAGCGAATCATAAGCCCAAAATAAAAGTTACTAAGGAGCAAACTTAGAGTCATTTGAGGTTCAGCTTTACGATACGAATCAAAAATTCTAGACCAAGCATCTTTAAAACTCTCCTCATCCCCTTGTTTAAAAGTGAAGACTAATTCCTCGGGTGAAGAAGTAACAGGTGCAGAGCTAGACATGGTAACAAAAGTAAAATGCAAGTAGCTAATTTTTTTGCGTTTTTGATATAGAGAACAAGACAGTAAATAAAGTAAAACTAGCAACTAATTTTTTGTGTTTTTGATATAAGAAGCAAACAAAGCAGTAAATAAAGTAAAGTAAAGAAAGACAAAAACAAAGTAAAGAGATTGGATGTGGGAGACTCCCCTTGCGAGCGTGTCTTGATCTCCCGACAACGGCGCGCGAAAAATGCTTGATGGCGTGTAAGAAACACGTCCGTTGGGAACCCCAAGAGGAAGGTGTGATGCGTACAGCGAGCAAGTTTTCCCTCGGAAAGAAACCAAGGTTTATCGAACCAAGTAGGGAGCCAAGAAGCACGTTGAAGGTTGATGGCGGCGGAGTGTAGTGCGGCGCAACACCGGGATTCCGGCGCCAACGTGGAACCCGCACAACACAATCACGATACTTTGCCCCAACGTAACAGGTGAGGTTGTCAATCTCACCGACTTGCCGTAAACAAAGGATTAAACGTATTGTGTGGAAGATGATGATTGTTTGCGAAGAACAGTAAAGAACAATTGCAGTAGATTGTATTTCAAATGTAAAGAATAGGACCGGGGTGCACAGTTCACTAGTGGTGTCTCTCCCATAAGATAAACAGATGTTGGGTGAAAAAATTACAGTTGGGCAATTGACAAATAAAGAAGGCATAACAATGCACATACATATATCATGATGAGTACTATGAGATTTAATCGGGGCATTACGACAAAGTACATAGACCGCTATCCAGACATGCATCTATGCCTAAAAAGTTCACCTTCGGGTTATCATCCGAACCCCTTCCAGTATTAAGTTGCAAACAACAGACAATTGCATTAAGTATGGTGCGTAATGTAATCAACACAAATATCCTTAGACAAAGCATCGATGTTTTATCCCTAGTGGCAACAGCACATCCACAACCTTAGAACTTTATGTCACTGTCCCGGATTTAATGGAGGCATGAACCCACTATCGAGCATAAATACTCCCTCTTGGAGTCACAAGTATCAACTTGGCCGGAGACTCTACTAGCAACGGAGAGCATGCAAGAACATAAATAACATATATGATAGATTGATAATCAACTTGACATAGTATTCAATATTCATCGGATCCCAACAAACACAACATGTAGAATTACAGATAGATGATCTTGATCATGATAGGCAGCTCACAAGATCTAACATGATAGCACAATGAGGAGAAGACAACCATCTAGCTAAAGCTATGGACCCATAGTCCAGGGGTGGACTACTCACACATCGATCCGGAGGCGATCATGGCGATGAAGAGACCTCCGGGAGATGATTCCCCTCTCCGGCAGGGGTGCCGGAGGCGATCTCCTGAATCCCCCGAGATGGGATTGGCGGCGGCGGCGTCTGCGGAAGGTTTTCCGTATCGTGGCTCTCGGTGCTCGGGGGTTTCGCGACGAAGACTTTAAGTAGGCGGAAGGGCAGGTCAAGGGCGTCACGAGGGGCCCACACAGTAGGCCGGCGCGGCCGGGGCTTGGGCCGCGCCGCCTGTTGTGTCGCCACCTCGTGGCCCCACTTCGTTTTCTCTTCGGACTTACGGAAGCTTCGTGCAAAAATAGGACCCTGGGCGTTGATTTCGTCCAATTCCGAGAATATTTCGTTACTAGGATTTCTGAAACCAAAAACAGCAGAAAACAGCAACTGGCTCTTCGGCATCTCGTCAATAGGTTAGTGCCGGAAAATGCATAAGAGCATCCCCACTCGTTGGCGCTCCCCACGCCCAAATCCGGACGAAACAATCGCCGGATTGGACGAAATTAAGTCGTGGGGAGTACCGTATTTCCAGTCGTCCACCCGGAGTTCGGCGGATAGAGTTTAAATTCAAATAAATCGCCGTCCCGCGCTACAAGTACGGCCAGTTGATCGGCAAAGGAGCAAAAGGATCAGCCACGGATCGGCGATCGGAGGGAAACTACACGGAGACAGAGCTCGTCGGCAGTCCCGGCCGGCACGGCGGTGTCCGACGGACCGGTTCCTCACACGCGGCCGAAGCGGCCGCGGCGGGCGACGAGGAAGCAGCGGCGGTGGACGTCGAAGCAGCCGCAGTCGAAGAGGTAGATGGTGAGGTAGACGAGGTAGGAGCCGGCGGAGACGACGAAGGACTGGCCGGAGTGGCTCGGAGGATGTCGCCTGCGGTGGCCCCGGTACCAATTCCTCGTCTCCTCGTCCATCGGTTCCATGTCGCCGCCGCCCATGAGGAACGCCAAGTCTGTGTTCCTCTTCTTCGCCGCCGCCGTCGTCTTCAGCAGGGCGATCCGGACGCCTTGGTTGGCGAGCATCTCCCGCCACCTGCCGTCGAACTTGTCGTCCCTCCCGTTGGCGTGCGACCTCAAGTCGGCCCAGCACTTGTCGATCGACGCCTGCATCCTATCGGCGGGATTGTCCGTCCGTTTGAGCTCTTTCAGCTTCTTCTGGCCGAGTTCAGGGCGCCCTTCCGCCGCGCAAGCCGCCGGAGCGTCGGGGTTGTACTGCTCGGTCTTGCTCTTCGAGAGGGTCGTGCGAATTTCCTTCCACTTCTCGCAATTCTCGAGGCGGGCGTAGACGTTGAGGAACTTGAACTGCAGGCCGGTGTCGTCCGTGTACATGTCCAAAGCTCGGCGCAGCTGGGGAAAAAAGAGCACGACGATACGGGTCAGGTAACGACGATGTACCTCGGTGATGCAGGGTCGGCGGAGCATACCTTTTGCTCCAAGTCGTGGCCGCTGATCGGCCGTTTGTCGACCTCCTCCTGTATGCCGTGCCATTTGCTGCACGCCGTCTGCATGATCCCCCAATGGGTGGCCATTGCCTTCTCTCCCCGGTACACGTTCATGTTCGTCTTGTTGAAGTAGGGATCGACGAGTTTGCGTTCCTCGTACGCCTCGCTTCACTCGAAGCCAGTATGTGTCGAACGACTGATTGGCCCCGATTATGCCGTTCGTGGACACGGTCATCCAAGCTTCGGCGAGGCACTCCTCTTCCTTCGGTGTCCATTTGATACGCGGTTCGGCAGGCGGCAAGTCCTTCTTCCTCTTCTTCTTCCCCTTCGACAGGTTGGCGGATGCTTGAGTTGGCTCTTCTTCTTCCTCGTCTTCTTCTTCGACGGCTTGGCTTCCGTCGGCGACATCCTCCCGAAGCCCGTTGCGCGCCGCCACAGCTGCCGTCGCCCTCGTCTCCTCTTGCGTGAAGAACCCCGGGCACGCAGCGGCGGCGGCCATGAAGAACCCCGGGCTCGCAGCGGCGGCCATGGAGCCGGAGGTGATCATCTCGTGGATCTCCTCTTCGTTCGGCGCCGCCATCGCGCCGAACGGGAGCGGCCCTCGTCGCAGGGCCGGCGAGGTGTCCTCGAACAGGCCGCCGCCGCCGACGTCAAGCTCGGGCGGCGACGTCGTGGACCTGGGCGGTTGGACGTGGGCGCCCTCTTGGAACACGGCAGTCGGCGACGGCGAGTACGGCGAAGGGGAGAAGGACGACGGGGAACCGGTTGTACCTTGCGTCGGCCATTGGCCGGGGAACATGCTGCCGCCGCCGCTAAAGGCCATGCCGATCAGCCTCGCTTGTTCGTCTCGGGCCGCCGCCGTCCTCTTGGCGGCGGCTCTTTTCACCCTCTCCGCCCGGCGCTTGTTTCCACCTCGCGCCGTTTCTCGTCCGCCGCCCACTCGGCGTTCGACATGCCCGGTGGCTTCGTCTTCTTCGCCCGCATCTTCCTCGCCGGCGCCTTCGGCGGCATTGTGGTGGACGAGAACACGAGGAGGAGAGTGGTGGTGGACGAGAAGGCGCCGCCAGGAACTGGAGGCTGGAAGACGAGGAGATTGGGGGATTTCGGCGGGAGAGAATGGGGATATGCAAGCAAAATTGGAGGGAATGGGGATATGCAAGCAAATTGGAGGGAAAATCGACATGATTTGGTTTTCCGGTCGCCGACTACGCGGGTCCACACGACGTTTCGCGCCAAAATCTTTCGTCCGGAGTCCCCGAGCGCGCCCGGGGGCCGGGGATGGCGTGGGCTCGCCGGATGGATGAAGGGCCAAATCCGGACGAAAACGAGGAACCGGGGGCGCGACTGGGCCGAATTTCGCCGTCCGGATGGAAAAAACGTCGCTCGGGGGCCTCGTCGGGGGACGAGTGGAGATGCTCTAAATATGACATATAATGTGTATAAAACATGTGAGTATCATCATAAAAGTAGCATGGAACATAAGAAATTATAGATACATTAGAGACGTATCACCTACATCTAGAAATTGCTCTATATTTGGACACAAGATCCTAAGATGACAAAGCATGCAATTTCTCCACAAAGGATAATTATTTGTGCCATCAAATATAAATGTGTCATTGTACGTGCACTATACTACTAGCCTACATCTTTACTCTCAAGGAGGTGAAGCCTAAAACAAGGAGAGACCTTGCTCTGATACCAATTAAAAGGACGAGATGTCGCGTAGAGGAGGGGGTGAATATGATTTTTTTAAAACAATTATAGATTTGTCTTGTAAGAATGCGGAATTAAACTAATGTTTATTTTACAAGCACAAAATCTAAATATGCTAGGCTCGACTAAGTGCAACAACAACTTAGATAAGCAAGATAAGCACAAGATATATATAGCACAAGTGATAGCAAGATATAAGTACTTCAAGTACGATGGCTATCGCAAGGAAAGTAAACTCGGGTAGAGACGAAGATGTATTCCCGTGTTTAGTGTGAGGTACGTCACGTTGGAGAGATGCGAGCTACCACGAAGGTCTCCTGAACGCCACGAAGGCTCGCCTTCTTCTCCAAGCCAATTCCACGAAGGACAAATGCCTTTACCTTATGGCTATGTTTTCCTTCACTCCGTAGATGGCAAGCTCCACAACCACTTCACAATCTCCACGAAGGAGAAGCTCGGGCCTCTTCACAATCTTCCCCGAAGAGGTCATCGGAGCACCAACCACCAAGCTAACTAGGAGGTAACCCTCCAATAGTAACAAGCTCATGGTCTCCCACTCGAACTAATCGTAATGGAGAGCTTAACACTATGCAAGGATGCAAAGTAAGAACACCAAATGTATTCAAATCCTTCACACTCAAATCCCACATCGGCAACAAGTGCTAGGGAGGAATTAGAGAGGAAAAACAATGGTGGAGGTCAACCAATGACTCCAAGATTTAGATCCCAAGAGTTCCCCTCACTTAGAGGAGGAATGGATTGGTGGAGGTTGTTGTGATGGGGTTCGTAGCATAGAAAACAAAAAAATTCTACCGCAAGAACGAATACCACCAAGATCTTATCTACCAGATCTGAGCAACGAGATAGATAAGAGACGTACCCTCGAAGATCCAAAGTGTTAACGAGATCAAATCTCGTGGATGATGTAGCCGTACTCTTGCCGAACTCAAGTTCGAGATGTAGTCCTTCTAGTGCTGCAAGCGGGCAGCACCTCCGTACTCGGTCACACGTACGGTGTCGATGAAGACGTCCTCTCCCCGTTCTAGCGGGCAGCAGATGTAGTAGATCCTTCTCGGAATCCCAACAGCACGACGGCATGGTGGTGGTGGTGGAGAAGATTACCTGTAGGGCTTCGCCAAGCCGGTACAGGAGCAAGGACAAAGAGAGGATGGCGTCTAGGGTTTCTTAGTTCTTGGACTATTAACACCCTTTCCCCTCCCCTCTTTATATAGGGGAGGGAGCAGCCACGGGATGCCTTGGCCCTTACTTTTCCTCCTTGGGCCGGCCCACAAAAGAGAGCAAACTTGACCCTCAAGTTTCGGGGAAACTTAGCCCTTAAGTCTTGGGAAACTTGTCCCATAAGCTATGGGAAACTTGTCCCGTAAGCTTGCTTGTGGTTTGGCTGGTTAGCATGGTGCACCCAGCCCATTGAGGCTAGGCAACACCTCTTTGGCTCATTTGGCCCCTCCCGAGGTGGTGGGCCCACCGATGGCACACTAGAACCTTCTAGAAGCTTCGGTCAAAATACCGATATTTTTCCCGAACCTTGGAAGATGACTTCCCTTACATGAATATTATTCTCCGGACCATTCGGGACCTCCTCGTGATGTCCTGGATCCCAGCCGAGACTCCGAACAACATTCGGTCTCCATCTCATATTCCATATCTACTTAAACAACATCGAACCTTAAGTGTGTCACCCTACGGTTCGTGAACTATGCAGACATGATCGAGACTCCTCTCCGATCAATAACCAATAGCGGGACCTGGAGATCTATAATGGCTCCCACACATTCAGCGATGACTTAGTGATCGAATGAACCATTAACATACGATACCAATTCCCTTTGTCGCGCGATACTTTACTTATCCGAGGTTCGATCATCAGTATCTCCATACCTAGTTCAACCTCGTTACCGATAAGTACTCTTTTCTCGTACCGTGATGTAAGCCCCAGGAGTAGGAAAACCCAGAGCGCGCAGGTAAGAGGGGTTTATGTGCATGAGGACACTACAAAGGACCGTGAGGTCGCCTCGCATTTTCCCAAGCATATGGGTAGGCCAAGCAACAGCTCGACACGCCCATGCACACAACACCCACCTCAAAGGCTCACGATAGGCTTTCCAAGCCTGAGTGCTTCACCTTCTTGCGCACTTCACACATACACACACTGTGCACATGATACGAGGGTAGAATACAGCTTGAATATCACAACATGACTATGTATGACACAAAAGATGGAAATAAGGTTCATATATATAGCAACGCTCTAATGAGCAAGATCCAAATGACACTCGGAAGGGAAACATATCCCATTAGTACATCGTACATAAGGTAGCCAAATAGTCTGGGTACAGACAAGATCCAAATTGGACTAAGAGTCCTGAAGATAATCAAACGGTGTTCCCATAACCAACATGCCACATGCTGCTGCCTTAGGAACGATCCTGCTACGCAACGAAGTCGTCGTCCGTGAACTCGACAAAAGTAGCCACCTGCGTACTGCTCATCATCTGTCGTACATGTTTGTCGAAAAGCGTATTCCGGAAAAAACAGGGAGAAAAACGAGGGTAAGTACCAAATGGCACGTACTTGCGAGACAAGACCAGCTATGCTCGCTGGTGGGCGGTATAAACTTCACCCGGCTATATGTGGAGTTTAGCGGCAACAAAGCAACTAACCAATAGAGACACGCTACAACATTCGTCTATCGGAGAAGGTGAGAGAGCGCATAATCTAGCAGTTCTATACTCTGCAAACAAACCCAGCCAATGCGGTCCCCCTTCGCCAAGAGGTATTGCATAGGCACACACACTTTTGAAAGAGTTTTATTAGCAAATTATTAGCAACAAGCAATGAGGTGTAAGTTGTTCTATGATCGAGTTTAACATCTCCAAGTCGTCCATAACCGCGGACACGGTTTATCGATAAGATTTCACCCTGCAGGGATGCACTACTGTACCCATACACGCATGTCCGACTCCACAAGCAAGGGTTTTGGGAAAACTTGCCAGCGAAACCTCGCAACACAACCCCTCCCTTCACCACAGACCAAGTCCAAGAAGCCACCTATCTAGGTTAAATCCGTTTCAGAGCCCGATTGGAACTCCGACGCGGACCTAGCTGTTTGCGTCTACGGCTTTCGGATGGAAACAGTGCCCGCAGGATGAATCCATCCTCAGCAATACATACCGCGCCTATGAGCATGCAAGAGACAATAGGGTTACAAGGCACAAAAGGCTTCCCCAAAAATAACTCCATAACATCGGACCACAAAGAAACAAACTTGCACGCTCGGGAGAAACAAAACGTTAGAAAACTAATTGTGGCACTTGGACAGTGGAAGCAGTTCCGGTAACAGGTCTAGGAGGGCCCCAGTGAAACCTCCCACGTGTGGTTAGTGCGCTCAGTCTTGGATCAGAAAACAAGAACTCGTCCTAATTATAAAATTGGACACAAGTGAGCCATGGTAAAACCAAATATACAGTTGACCCACCGATGCCTCTTCTTATCCATTTTAATATTAACATTAGGGTGAGCCATGATTATCTCCAACAACAGATATAGCAAGTAAAACAACTACCCAACAAGATATCCCGAACATTTCGAGATATCAACAAAAACCCTAAACTCGCCTACGACTCGCAAAGTCGGCGGACATCAAACAACAGGTAGGGCGAGGAGGTGTAATTCGGTAATAAATGGTAACAGGTGGAGTAGGACACGTGACACAACATAATCACAACATAGGGATAGCAATAGATCAAATGAGCATGAAAATGTAAAATAGGTGAAGGGGTGGGCTCGCCTGTCAGATCGGAAGAGAAGGCACGAACGCGATCTTCAAGGGTGATGTAGAGGAACTTCTTCCCGAACTACTCGGTGTTGATGTCTACTCGAGAAGAACCAAATAGCACATACAAGGAAAGTAAATAGCACAATCAATACAAGTGATGCAATGCGCAATATGATGCATGATGAAATGCAAAGGGGTCCATACATATCAAATTTAAGTGGGGCATTTGAAATAGCAATCATAAGGTGAAATCCCTCACATAACATTTAGTTCTATTTGTATTTACCATTTGGCCGAAACAGTAAAGGGGTCTATGATGCATGACATGTGCAGATTTGAATTCATCATACTTTTCTAATGCATTTTGATATAAAATTTGTTGGATTTTGAGTTGTAGAACTCATGTTATGAATTATGCAAGATTGCACTTTTAATAACCCAATTTAAAAACTTGTCAAAATTTAATTGTTCAAAAGTTAAAACAAATTTTATAAACAGAAAGCTTAGGCTTTTCTAATATTCCAGGATATAAAGTTTGTATGAATTGAAGTTTAAAAAGTTGATTTTTAAATCGAATTGGAACTATGCTGGGAGAAAAAACGTGAAAAGTGGTTCCTGGACATCTCTGCTTCTGAACTACAGCTAAGCAACTCAAAAAGGATGTGCTATTATGCCAGATCTGCGTGTTAAACCCAGGTGTGCGCGTTGAGATGAAGGAATCAACCACTGGGCTACTGATCGAGATTTACAAGAACAGAGTAAGGATTTATATTGAAACATAACTTGGATGTAAACTGCTACAGGAACCGCTATAACTGGCAAACACTACAGCGCGTTAACTGAAGAAAACGAAGCTTCAGGCAAAACGCGCGACGGAGATGTTAGTCATTGGTGTCCACTCGCCGGCAGCTCGTCCGTGGCAGTATAGCACATGCCGAGTCACGGTGAAGTGCTGCGCATCCGAGCTAAACGACCTAGTTACTTGAGGGGGTGTTTGGTGTGGCTTTTTTTGGCTTTTGGCTTTGGCAAAAGTCACCAAAAGCACCTAAATAGGTGCTTTTTTTGGCTTTTGGATTTTGGAAGCCAAAAGAATAGGATCTTTGTTTTTGGCTTCCAAAATCCAAAAGCCAAAAAAAGCACCTATTTAGGTGCTTTTGGTGGCTTTTGCCAAAGCCAAAAGCCAAAAAAAGCCACACCAAACACCCCCTGAAACGCGCGGAGGACGACGGAAAAATGACTCGCGGGCAACTAGTCTGTGATGTTGAACTCCGGCCAGAAACGAAGGAGCAGCTACCGCGACGGATTCATGCAGGAGAGAAAGGGCGGCCGAGGCGCGGGTGCTCACAGAGAGGTGTCGGAGAAATAAAACAAGCTGCGGAGAGGCGGTGATGCCGCGGCCGTCAACGAGTCCGTGAGGAAGGCAGAGACGACGGGGAAGAATCCGAGCAGGCCTCGGCGTCCCAGATTCCGTGAGGTAGACGAGGTTGAAGAGGAAACCACGGCGGTTCTGTTCCGCCCCTCAGGTCGGCTCGGGGCAGTTCATGGCGTCGACGGTCGACGTCGTTCTCGGGTAAAACCCTCTCTCTCACTTACAGGGAAAAGATGGGGAAGGACGGTGGCGTGGTGAGGAGGAAGAGACTAGGGTTCGGCTGGAGCTATCCTGGGCGTTTTAAGGAGGAGGCAGGTGGCAAGCATCCAGGGAGGTGGAGATGATCATGTGGTGATGGAGATGGTCGTACCAAGGAAGAAGACGTACAGGGGAGTTCTCTCCACGTCTAACAAAAAAAAGAAAAAAAACTAGGCTGGGCTAGGTTGGGTTGCCACGGGGTGGGTTGCTGGTTAGGTTTGATAGCTGGGCTGTTTAGTTGGTTTAGATTAGCTAGGTTTTTCTTTTATTTCTTTACTGTTTTTATTTATTTTCCCTTTATAAATTATTTTCTGAAATTGAGAGAAGGGAGGTTGAAATTTGAAATCAAGGAAAAGGCTCAAGCCTTTTATACCAAACTATGGTAGGCTTGGGATTAATAAAAGAAGGAAAAGAATAAGAGGAAGACATAGAAGGAAGAGTAAAATATTATTAGAAAAGTGTAAACCCAACTCAAGGTCATATTATTAGCATTGCAAAAATAGAAAGGAGGGGTAGGTTTAAAGCAACCAAGGAAAAAGGAAAATTTTGGCATGACCTATTTGAAAAATAGATCAAGTAGTGGGATAGGTTTAGTCTTGTTAGCTTTTCTTGTAACATCACAAGTGGTGAGATGAAACAAGAGAGAGAAGGAGGAAGAACAAACACATAAAATATAGAGCAACAAAACCAAATGCAAATTGATAAACCAAAAGGTGACATGATATGATATGCATGATGCAGAGATGATGCATAAACATGGAAGGTAAAGAAGGTAGCTCACTTGGGATGTTATGAACGCCCCCCTCCCCCCCCCCCTTGAAGGAATCGCGCCCCGAGATTCTCAGGTAGAAGAGAAGAAGGACGGGTACTCGGAACGGAGCTGGTCTTCACGTTCCCAGGTTGCTTCTTTATCAGAATGGTGCGACCACTGCACCTTGAGAAACTTGACAGAGTTGTTGCGAGTTCGACGTTCAGCTTCATCAAGAATCCGAACGGGATGTTCTTTGTAGGAGAGGTCTTCTTGGAGGTCAATGGACTCGTGATCAACTGCACGGTCCGGCTTTGAAGCACTTCTTGAGCTGTGACACGTGGAAGATATCGTGCACTTTTGAGAGCTTCTCAAGAAGTTCAAGGAGGTAAGCGACTTCACCACGCTTTGCTAGAACTTTGAAAGGACCAATGTATCTTGGCGCCAGCTTGCCTTTGATACCAAAACGATGAGTGCCCCTCATAGGAGTAACACGAAGGTAGGCTTGATCACTAGGATGATATAACATATCACGGTGCTTGCTATCATAATAGCCTTTCTGCCGAGATTGTGCTATCTTCAGATTGTCACGAATGATTCGCACCTTTTCTTCAGCCTCGTTGATGACATCTGGACCAAAGATTTGCCTTTCACCGGTTTCAGACCAGTTTAGAGGTGTTCTGCATTTGCGACCATAGAGAGCTTCGAAAGGTGCCATGCCCAAACTGGCTTGATAACTGTTGTTGTAAGAGAACTCAGCGAATGGGAGGCATTCTTCCCATTTCATGCCGAAGGAGATAACACAGGCACGGAGCATGTCCTCAAGAATCTGATTGACTCTTTCGACTTGCCCACTCGTTTGCGGATGGTAAGCTGTGCTGAAGAGCAGATTAGTTCCCATAGCTTTCTGAAAGCTAGCCCAAAACCTGGAAGTGAAGATACTTCCGCGATCTGAGCTTATTTCCAAGGGAACACCATGAAGAGAGACGATCTTTGCAGTGTAGAGCTCAGCCAAGCCGACTAGCGAGATATTGTCTCTTTGACAGGAAGGAAGTGAGCAACCTTGGAAAGACGGCCGATCACCACGAAGATAGCATCATTGCCTTTGCGAGACTTTGGAAAACCAGTTATGAAGTCCATCTCAATCTTATCCCATTTCCACTCATGGATCTTCAGGGGTTGGAGGACACCGGCAGGTCTCTGATGTTCTGCTTTAACACGGCGACAGACATCACACTCTGAGACATAGCGAGAAATTTCACTTTTCATCCTAGTCCACCAATAGGTAGACTTGATGTCGAGATACATCTTTGTGCTGCCAGGATGGATAGAAAGAGGAGTGTCATGAGCTTCTTTGAGAATGAGGCTTCTAAGGTTTGGATCCTTCGGAACAACGATTCGACCTTGGAAGAACAGAGTTCCTTTGTCGTCGATAGAGAAAGACTTGTACTTGGGCTTGTGCATGTTCTCTTTGATGTTTTTGATATAACCATCTCTTAGTTGTCCGGTTCGTATCTTATCTTCAAGAGTTTGCGTGATCACCAAGTTTGCAAGGTAGCCTTCGGGAACAAGCTCAAGATTCAATTTCCTGAATTCTTCACAAAGGGCAGGTTGACTTTCTTGAATCATGAGGTTGTTGCAATAGGACTTGCGACTAAGGGCGTCAGCCATGACATTAGCTTTGCCTGGAGTGTAGCTGATAGACAGATCAAAGTCCTTGATGGTTTCCATCCATCTCGTTTGACGGAGGTTTATGTTGGGTTGGGTGAAGATGTATTTGAGACTCTTGTGGTCGGTGAAGATCTCACATTTGTTGCCCAACAAGTATTGGCGCCATGTTATTAAAGCATGTAACACGTACTGCAAGCTCAAGATCATGTGTGGGATAGTTGAGTTCATGCTTTTTCAAGCGACGAGAAGCATACGCCACAACTTGACGTTCTTGCATGAGGACAGCACCTAGTCCATGAAGAGATGCATCACAGAATATCTGGAAAGGTTTAGAAGTATCTGGAAGAACAAGGACATGTGTGGAAGTGAGCTTCTGCTTGAGGAGGTCAAAGCTTTCTTGACATTGAGGAGACCAAAGTAACTTCTTGTCTTTCTTCAGAAGATCGGTAAGAGGCTTGGCGATCTTGGAGAAATTCTCAACAAAGCGGCGGCAGTAACTTGCCAAACCGAGGAAACTTCTCACTTGCTTAACATTCTTCGGAGGAATCCATTCAACAATCGCCTTGACGGTTTCAGGATTGACATCAATGCCTTTTCTCGAAATGACATGGCCGAAGATAGACGACTTGAGGAGGCCAAAATTCACATTTAGAGAACTTGGCATAGAGGCGATGTTCACGAAGCTTCAGAAGAATGAGGCGAAGATGCTCTTCATGCTCCTCATTGGACTTGGAGTAGACAAGGATATCATCGAGATAGACTACCACAAACTTGTCGAGGTACTCCATGAAAATGTAGTTCATCAACCGGGAGAAAGTGGCAGGAGCATTAGTGAGGCCAAAGGACATGACGGTGTATTCATAGAGGCCATAACGAGATTTGAAGGTTGTCTTGGGTACATCCTCTTTGCGGATTTTGATTTGGTGATAACCACTTCTCAAATCCATCTTAGAGAACACAGTTGCACCGGCAAGCTGATCAAAGAGTTCATTGATGCGAGGAAGAGAATATGTATTCTTTATCGTTTTTTCATTGAGAGGGCGGTAGTCAACGACCAATCGATCAGTTTTATCCTTTTTCTTGACGAAGATGGTAGGACATCCCCATGGAGAAGTGCTTGGGTGAATGAAACCAAGTTTTTGCAACTCGTCAAGCTGCTTCTTGAGTTCAGCCAACTCATTGGGACCCATTTTGTATGGCCGCTTTGAGATAGGAGTTGTTCCAGGCTCTAGTTCAATGACGAACTCAACAGCCCTGTCAGGTGGCATACCTGGAAGTTCTTCAGGAAAGACATCGGAAAAGTTGCAAACCACCGGTATAGACTCAAGCTCCGGAAGAGAGCTAGGATTCAAAGAGAAGAGCTGAACGGAAGGTGTCTCAGAAGGTGAATAGACTATGTGGCCTGTCGAAGTAGGAAGGAAACTGAATGCTTGGCACAATCAATAACAGCTTTTTTGGCCTTCAACCAATCCATGCCAAGGATGACATTAAAGCCGGAACTAAGAAGAAGAAAGAGGAAAACCTCGAACAAAAAGTTCAAACTTTGATTGATTGTCAAGACTGATCTTCGAAGATAACATTTGTCCACCGGGAGAGAGAACCACGAGATTAGACGGCAAGGAAAACACAACAAACTCATGCATGTGCGAAACTTTGAGAGATGAAAGAATGTGGCGCTCCGGTATCAAACAGAACTGTAGCTGAAAAAGGGTTGATAGGAAGGACGAGGAACCATTTGTCTTGTAAAGCTGAAACAGAACTTTTGCTGAACTTGAGATCTGCGTGGAACAGAAAGAGGGGTGGGAGGGCGGGAAACAAAACCTTCGGACGAGGCACGTAGGTGGGTTGCGCCGGAACAACAGATGAACCAAGATAGCAACGGAACAACGAAAGAACATGTTAGCATGAAAATACTAACATGTCAAAGGAATAAATTATATGTGGAGATTGATCAAGGATGATAATGAAGCAACCATATTACAGAAATTTTTCAAAAACACTTTTCCCTATGGCACTATGGTTTCCCACAAACACGTCCAAGCCTAGATGAAACAAGATAAGAATAGAGTAAAACTGTTGCACATCCTTACCAGAGGGAGGGTGGGTGGGGTAAGAAATAAAAGCAGAATTCCTACTCTCGCGCACAATTTTTCCTATGTAGCTAATAAAATATGAGTTTCTAGACACAACTTCGTCCGCTGCAAAGGGCTCCTAAAGGCAGTCCTGCTCTGATACCAAGTATGTAAGCCCCAGGAGTAGGAAAACTCAGAGCGCGCAGGTAAGAGGGGTTTATGTGCATGAGGTCACTACAAAGGACCGTTAGGTCGCCTCGCATTCCCAAGCATATGGGTAGGCCAAGCAACAGCTCGACACGCCCATGCACACAACACCCACCTCAAAGGCTCACGATAGGCTTTCCAAGCCTGAGTGCTTCACCTTCTTGTGCACTTCACACATACACACACTGTGCACAGGATACGAGGGTAGAATACAGCTTGAATATCACAACATGACTATGTATGACACAAAAGATGGAAATAAGGTTCATATATATAGCAACGCTCTAATAAGCAAGATCCAAATGACACTCGGAAGGGAAACATATCCCATCAGTACATCATACATAAAGGTATCCAAATAGTCTGGGTACAGACAAGATCCAAATTGGACTAAGAGTCCTGAATATAATCAAGCGGTGTTCCCGTAACCAACATGCCACAGGCTGCTGCCTTAGGAACGATCCTGCTACGCAACGAAGTCGTCGTCCGTGAACTCGACAAAAGTAGCCACCGCGTCTCGCTCATCATCCGTCGTACCTGTTTGTCGAAAAGCGTATTCGGAAAAAGAGGGAGAAAAACGAGGGTAAGTACCAAATGGCATGTACTTGCGAGACAAGACCAGCCTATGCTCGCCGGGTGGGCGGTATAAACTTCACCCGCCTATATGTGGAGTTTAGCGGCAGCAAAACAACTAACCAATAGAGACACGCTACAACATTCGTCTATCGGAGAAGGTGAGAGAGCGCATAATCTAGCGATTCTATACTCTGCAAACAAACCCGGCCAATGCGGTCCCCTTCGCCAAGAGGTATTGCATAGGCACACACACTTTGAAAGAGTTTTATTAGCAAATTATTAGCAACAAGCAATAAGGTGTAAGTTGTTCTATGATCGAGTTTAACATCTCCAAGTCATCCATAACCGCGGACACGGCTTATCGATAAGATTTCACCCTGCAGGGATGCACTATTGTACCCATACACGCATGTCCGACTCCACAAGCAAGAGTTTTGGGAAAACTTGCCAGCGAAACCTCGCAACACAACCCCTCCCTTCACCACAGACCAAGTCCAAGAAGCCACCTATCTAGGTTAAATCCGTTTCAGAGCCCGATTGGAACTCCGACGCGGACCTAGTCGTTTGCATCTACGGCTTTCGGATGGAAACAAGGTGCCCGCAGGATGAATCCATCCTCAGCAATACGTACCGCGCCTACGAGCGTGCAAGAGACAATAGGGTTACAAGGCACAAAAGGCTTCCCCAAAAGTAACTCCATAACATCGGACCACAAAGAAACAAGCTTGCACGCTCGGGAGAAACAAAACGTTACGAAAATAATTGTGGCACTTGGACAGTGGAAGCAGTTCTGGTAACAGGTCGAGGGGGGCCCCAGTGAAACCTCCCACGTGTGGTTAGTGCGCTCAGTCTTGGATCAGCAAACAAGAACTCGTCCTAATTATAAAATTGGACACAAGTGAGCCATGGTAAAACCAAATATACAGTTGACCCACCGATGCCTCTTCTTATCCATTTTAATATTAACATTAGGGTGAGCCATGATTATCTCCAACAACTCCCGAACATTTCGAGATATCAACAAAAACCCTAAACTCGCCTACGACTCGCAAAGCTGGCAGACATCAAACAACAGGTAGGGCAAGGAGGTGTAATTCGGTAATAAATGGTAACAGGTGGAGTAGGACACGTGACACAACAGAATCGCAACATAGGGAGCAATAGATCAAATGAGCATGAAAATGTAAAATAGGTGAAGGGGTGGGCTCGCTCGTCGGATCGGAAGAGAAGGCACGAACGCGATCTTCAGGGGTGATGTAGAGGAACTTCTTCCCGAACTACTCGGTGTTGATGTCTACTCGAGAAGAACCAAATAGCACATACAAGGAAAGTAAATAGCACAATCAATACAAGTGATGCAATGCGCAATATGATGCATGATGAAATGCAAAGGGGTCCATACATATCAAATTTAAGTGGGGCATTTGAAATAGCAATCATAAGGTGAAATCCCTCACATAACATTTAGTTCTATTTGTATTTACCATTTGGCCGAAACAGTAAAGGGGTCTATGATGCATGAGATGTGCAGATTTGAATTCATCATACCTTTCTAATGCATTTTGATATAAAATTTGTTGGATTTTGAGTTGTAGAACTCATGTTATGAATTATGCAAGATTGCACTTTTAATAACCCAATTTAAAAACTTGTCAAAATTTAATTGTTCAAAAGTTAAAACAAATTTTATAAACAGAAAGCTTAGGCTTTTCTAATATTCCAGGATATAAAGTTTGTATGAATTGAAGTTTCAAAAGTTGATTTTTAAATCGAATTGGAACTATGCTGGGAGCAAAAACGTGAAAAGTGGTTCCTGGACATCTCTGCTTCTGAACTACAGCTAAGCAACTCAAAAAGGATGTGCTATTATGCCAGATCTGCGTGTTAAACCCAGGTGTGCGCGTTGAGATGAAGGAATCAACCACTGGGCTACTGATCGAGATTTACAAGAACAGAGTAAGGATTTATATTGAAACAGAACTTGGATGTAAACTGCTACAGGAACCGCTATAACTGGCAAACACTACAGCGCGTTAACTGAAGAAAACGAAGCTTCAGGCAAAACGCGCGACGGAGATGTTAGTCGTTGGTGTCCACTCGCCGGCAGCTCGTCCGTGGCAGTATAGCACATGCCGAGTCACGGTGAAGTGCTGCGCATCCGAGCTAAACGACCTAGTTACTTGAAACGCGCGGAGGACGACGGAAAAATGACTCGCGGGCAACTAGTCTGTGATGTTGAACTCCGGCCAGAAACGAAGGAGCAGCTACCGCGACGGATTCATGCAGGAAAGAAAGGGCGGCCGAGGCGCGGGTGCTCACAGAGAGGTGTCGGAGAAATAAAACAAGCTGCGGAGAGGCGGTGATGCCGCGGCCGTCAACGAGTCCGTGAGGAAGGCAGAGACGACGGGGAAGAATCCGAGCAGGCCTCGGCGTCCCAGATTCCGTGAGGTAGACGAGGTTGAAGAGGAAAACACGGCGGTTCTGTTCCGCCCCTCAGGTCGGCTCGGGGCAGTTCATGGCGTCGACGGTCGACGCCGTTCTCGGGTAAAACCCTCTCTCTCACTTACAGGGAAAAGATGGGGAAGGACGGCGGCGTGGTGAGGAGGAAGAGACTAGGGTTCGGCTGGAGCTATCCTGGGCGTTTGAAGGAGGAGGCAGGTGGCAAGCATCCAGGGAGGTGGAGATGATCATGTGGTGATGGAGATGGTCGTACCAAGGAAGAAAACGTACAGGGGAGTTCTCTCCACGTTTAACAAAAAAAGAAAAAAAAACTAGGCTGGGCTAGGTTGGGTTGCCACGGGGTGGGTTGCTGGTTAGGTTTGAGAGCTGGGCTGTTTAGTTGGTTTAGATTAGCTAGGTTTTTCTTTTATTTCTTTACTGTTTTTATTTATTTTCCCTTTATAAATTATTTTCTGAAATTGAGAGAAGGGAGGTTGAAATTAAAAAATTGAATTTGAAAACAGGGAAAGGCTCAAGCCTTTTATACCAAACTATGGTAGGCTTGGGATTAATAAATGAAGGAAAAGAATAAGCGGAAGACATAGACGGAAGAGTAAAATATTATTAGAGAAGTGCAAACCCAACTCAAGGTCATATTATAGCATTGCAAAATAGAAAGGAGGGTAGGTTTAAAGCAACCAAGGAAACAAAAGGAAAATTTTGGCATGACCTATTTGAAATATATATCAAGTAGAGGGATAGGTTTAGTCTTGTTAGCTTTCCTTGTAACATCACAAGTGGTGAGATGAAACAAGAGATAAAAGGAGGAAGAACAAACACATAAAATATAGAGCAACAAAACCAAATGCAAATTGATAAACCAAAAGGTGACATGATATGACATGCATGATACAAAGATGATGCATAAACATGGAAGGTAAAGAAGGTAGCTCACTTGGGATGTTACAAACGCCCCCCTTGAAGGAATCGCGCCCCGAGATTCTCAGGTAGAAGAGAAGAAGGACGGGTACTCGGAACGGAGCTGGTCTTCACGTTCCCAGGTTGCTTCTTTATCAGAATGGTGCCACCACTGCACCTTGAGAAACTTGACAGAGTTGTTGCGAGTTCGACGTTCAGCTTCATCAAGAATCCGAACGGGATGTTCTTTGTAGGAGAGGTCTTCTTGGAGGTCAATGGACTCGTGATCAACTGCACGGTCTGGATCTTTGAAGCACTTCTTGAGCTGTGACACGTGGAAGACATCGTGCACTTTTGAGAGCTTCTCAGGAAGTTCAAGGAGGTAAGCGACTTCACCACGCTTTGCTAGAACTTTGAAGGGACCAATGTATCTTGGCGCCAGCTTGCCTTTGATACCAAAACGATGAGTGCCCCTCATAGGAGTAACACGAAGGTATGCTTGATCACCAGGATGATATAACATATCACGGTGCTTGCTATCATAATAGCTTTTACTGCAGAGATTGTACTATCTTCGATTGTCACGAATGATTCGCACCTTTTCTTCGACCTCGTTGATGACATCGGGACCAAAGATTTGCCTTTCACCGGTTTCAGACCAGTTAGAGGTGTTCTGCATTTGCGACCATAGAGAGCTTCGAAAGGTGCCATGCCCAAACTGGCTTGATAACTGTTGTTGTAAGAGAACTCAGCGAATGGGAGGCATTCTTCCCATTTCATGCCGAAGGAGATAACACAGGCACAGAGCATGTCCTCAAGAATCTGATTGACTCTTTCGACTTGCCCACTCGTTTGCGGATGGTAAGCTGTCTTGAAGAGCAGATTAGTTCCCATAGCTTTCGAAAGCTAGCCCAAAACTCGGAAGTGAAGATACTTCCGTGATCTGAGCTTATTTCCAAGGGAACACCATGAAGAGAGACGATCTTTGCAGTGTAGAGCTCAGCCAACTGACTAGCAGATATTGTCTCTTTGACAGGAAGGAAGTGAGCAACCTTGGAAAGATGGCCGATCACCACGAAGATAGCATCATTGCCATTGCGAGACTTTGGAAAACCAGTTATGAAGTCCATCTCAATCTTATCCCATTTCCACTCAGGGATCTTCAGGGGTTGGAGGACACCGGCAGGTCTCTGATGTTCTGCTTTAACACGGCGACAGACATCACACTCTGAGACATAGCGAGCAATTTCACTTTTCATCCTAGTCCACCAATAGGTAGACTTGATGTCGAGATACATCTTTGTGCTGCCAGGATGGATAGAAAGAGGAGTGTCATGAGCTTCTTTGAGAATGAGGCTTCTAAGGTTTGGATCCTTCGGAACAACGATTCGACCTTGGAAGAACAGAGTTCCTTTATCGTCGATAGAGAAAGACTTGTACTTGGGCTTGTGCATGTTCTCTTTGATGTTTTTGATACAACCATCTCTTAGTTGTCCGGTTCGTATCTTATCTTCAAGAGTTTGCGTGATCACCAAGTTTGCAAGGTAGGGACAGGACGAGACCGTGTTTGGTCATACGAGCGGAGCGGCGGCCGTAGCGTGTGGGGCCGTAGCGTGTGGAGCCGTGTGGGTCCGGGACGTGGGCACGAGTGGTTTCTGTCTCTTTCGCCAAGATTAGCAATTTTTAATGCACATTTTTTCCTCTCTCTCGCTCGATCTCATTCATTCTTGATTTCCCAAATTGGTAGCAAATCTAGAGCAGCTTCTCCTTCTGTTTTTTAACGCCATGCATTTCTTTATGCCTTCGTTTGTTCCCAATCGGGTATGAAATCTAGGGCACAAATCCAAACAAAATATAGGATAAGCTGCAATACAGCAGCCAACATAGCATAGATATATTCACGACAGATCCAACAGTACTACCGATAGATCCAACATAAGTTATATTTTACATGAATTTAAGCTGCTCTACAGAAAGAGCAGTCACATACAGAGAGTGCAATAGGAATGTTCAACGCCTCCAGGTAGCGCCTGTGACTCACTTGGAGGCGGCACAGGTGAATCCCAAGTGCTTTGTGTTGGGCCATGAACGCATGCACGTTTATGGTCGTTCCAACTCTAACGCCGCATCTGCCAATGGATTCAGCATGGTTCACCACGCTGTTGAAGTCGGTGGCGCGGAGCTTCCTGTTGCAGAAGGGGCACCTGTAAACGCCTCGAGCAAAGTGGCCATCGTAATGGCTGGACTGCAGCCTCCTGAGGACGTGACGAGTCTTGATGTGGAAGGACTCATCGTCGTTGTCGACGTCGCTGCTCTGCACCTGTCACGTAGCACCAAAGATCGTGCAAAAAATACGGAGTCAATTGCAACGATGATGGAACAGAGAGTGAATAAAATATCATGCATGATAATATGGGCACGAAAAAAAGAGGTAGCCTCAATTACATTGGACACACTTATATCCAGGATTTGAGTCAGTGAACCAAAAATCATGCACAACAAATTTGTACACACCAATTGTTCACTAACCAAACCCTGAATCAATTTGTACCCAAATATTCATCATCATCGGCACAAATTAATCGGATGGGATTGATTACTCACATAAGTTAACCGAATCTTAAACAAAAGCAAAATCACAAACACTAATAACACAAGATCTAGAACTAGGAACAGACGAACCCTAATAACGCAAGATCTAACACAAAGGATTGAACTAGGAATAGACGAACCCTAATAACGCAAGATCTAACACAAAAGGATTGAACTAGGAACATACGAACCCTAATAACGCTAGATCTAACACAAAAGGATTGAAATGCGATAAGAACAAGGGAACAAAGGGTTACCTCCGGCTCATCGTCGACGATGCTGGTGTCGTAGGGGTTCTCCGGTGCGACGTACGACACTGGTTCGTACGGGTCCCAAGCGACGGGGGCCTGGACGGGGGCGGCGGCCAATGCGCCGGTGGTTGATGCGCCGGCGGCTACGTTGGAAGCAGCGATGGGGGCCTGGAATGGGGCGGCGGCCGATGCGCCGGTGGCTGATGCATCGATGGCTACGTCGGAAGCGCCGACAATGGGCATCTCATTCTTCCCCATCGTCGGCGGTTTTCTTCGGGGTTTTTTCTTAGGTTGTGGAGAAGATGATGGGACAGGAGAGGCGGTTACACTGAGAATGAGAGAGTGGGCGAGCATCGAGGGAGAGAAAGAGGGGCTCTATAAAGACGAAGGTGGCGTGTACCGCAACACGCGTCCGCTATGCACGGCTGCAGCGTGCACCGCGACACGAGGCTGACCCTGGGACGTTTGGGGTACTCAGTTATAACCTCGGGCCTTATACAGAAATTTTATCTGTACTCAATTTCCCCTCGAGTACTTAGACTAGCAAGTGCAATATACTTAGTTTTACCCTCAAGTAGCTGGTCAACAGAGAGTCAACAAATGAGATTAACATAGCTAATTGAGTCATTTCATGCGCAAAAAAATCTTAAAAAAATAAAAACATAGTGGCACCTACTCATGGAGTCTTCCTACGCAACCTGCCACCTAGGAAACCTTAACAAACATAGATAAATCAAGTTTTACCACAAATTGCCACTTCTCAGAATCACTAGTAGCTATGAAGATGCATGGTTTTCCACTCAAACCCCTTTGCAAAACATCTTCCCCAAAACATAGTTTGTCTAAATGAGGCCATAATTGTCACACTCATGTGTATTTGAATTCAAATAATTTAATGTAGCCCAATATGAATTATATTATACAATACACACATTTTTTATTTTATAATTCTTTTGTTTGAATCCCTTATTCTATTTACTATTTACGTGTCGTTGGTTTCTTAGTACTACTCAGTTTTGCCCTCAAGTACTATCACAAATGCTCACAGAAGTCCAAACTTATCCTGATTGGTTGAGCCGTTGTCACGTGGATCGACTCCACCAACCGTTGATCCACTGATCTAACGGGCAGTATACCCCTCTCCGTCTCTTCGTGGTCACCCCTCTCTCCCTCTCTCTCTTCGTGGCCACCCCTCTCTCTCTCTGTCGGTGGACAATGTCACCCCTCTATTTATGTGCAATAACGAGTTTGCCACGTAACTATATTCCCTCTATTTATGCATTATTTTCCACGATCTAAAAATGTTAAACTAAAAAGTGGTATAATTTGGGTGTAAACAAGAGACATACATATTGTAACGTCCTACCTTTTTAACAAAGGTAGAACACCTATGTTCAGTGCTACTCCCTGGATCACTGATAGCACCACAGTACAAAATATAGCATTCATAGCAATAGTATCAACATTACAACGTAATGATCCGGTACGACAAAAGGGAAATACAACTTGCATAGTCCAAATGACTAGCATTCAAATAAAGTTCAAATATCTAACACAACGGAAATAAAAATAGCATGGAGCCTCCATCTTCATCATGCGCCACAGGCAGACATGTTGGAATGTAGACTCGAGATCCTATCAGTAACCTTCATCAGAGCGACCTGCACATTTGAATATGCAGCCCCACGAATGGAGGTCAGTACAATGATGTACTGGCAAATGACACTTATTTAGTGGCAGTTTTGAAAAGACTAACTACATGAATTTGGCTGGTGGAGCTAGCCTATTTGCATAAAGCCAGTTTTGTCCTATATTTGACAAAACATTTGAAATCTTTAAAATTCATTGTGGGTGTTCAGAGGGCGCACCATGACACACACGAAGTTTATTAAGGTAACTTTGAAATCCATCATGGGTGTTCAGAGGCTCACCATGAACACCATGAAGGGTTTCTAGCGCATTTTAATTGACTTTAGAAAACAAAAGTGGTGTTGAGATTCTTCAGTACAATCCCTGCCTAGTAGCTCAAATTGTCCATGACCGGGGACACGGCTAAGATCTTAGATTTAACTCTCGAGAGGTTGTGCACTTTCACCTTAAGACCCATCCTACCCAAGAGTAAGATGAGACAAGACCTTTGGGAAGAGAAGTTCACTCATACTAGCCAGACCCGTTACTTCTACAATTCTGCTACCACCCTCTGATCCGACAACAGGATGAACCTCCACAACTTAAGAATCTTGGCAGAGCCATATACCATAAGGCTGCACTGGAAGCTATCTAAAACAGTGAAGACCTACAAATCTCTTTGTTCCTAGGTGGCGGTCCACAAGTGCACTCTCAGGCGAAGACAACCACAATGTGGCCCTAAGTAGCCACTCAACATATGTGCACCATCAGGCGAAGACAACCACAATGTGGCCCTGAGTAGCCGCCCACCAATCAGCCAATCCACCCACGTGTGCATTAAGGTTGTTAGTTTTCAAAGTTTTGTAAACCACCAAAGAAAACAAAGGACAACCTATCATGCATACTACTAGAAAAACACTAATGCATTGAATAAAACTGGGTGAGAAGATGAGTGTCACTTGCCTTGGTCAAAGCAGCCTGAACAATCACAACAATCACAGGCAAGACACTGGTCCTCCTCACAATCTAAACAAGGCAAACCGAAGACAAATAAACATAACATTCACAATGCACAACCATAGACATGTATGCATGCATGATATGCATCATTTAATTTCACACATAGGTATGATGTGAAAATGTTATATTAAATGTCCTCTGGTATTTAGAATGTTGGTAATGCTCTCTGGTTGTATTTATTTTATTAAAGTTTTATTTATAGCGCTATTAACCAGTTAACAATGCATATACATCAACTAAAATAGGTACTGTAGTGTTTATGTTTTGTGAAAATCTTAACCCAACATCATTGGATAGGGTACAGTAATACAAGACCATAGCAATTGGATTCATTCAAAAATAGTTTATAGAATTTGAATTATTGTCAGATTACTAATTTGAGCATATTTGTTGAAGCAAGTTTGTGCACGTATCAACTTTGGTCAACTCTGGTTCCAAGATGATCCATATGTTCAAAGGATTCCAGAGACTACAAATTTGTAAATTTTGGCCCACTGGATTAATTTACACAAATTTTATAGTGTCAAAGGGTTAATTCTCTGTTTTGAATTATGGTGCAAAATTTATCACAGAACCTATACAGTATTGTTGCATGGTTGTGTTTTACAGGTTGTAAGCTTTCCAAAAATACAAAATTTGTAAAATTTGGGCCGACGGTTGATTTTATATTGATTTTACAAGTTGGACAGCAATTCTGGCATTTGAATTTGAATTCAAACTCAGTTTGACTGAGCTGACCAGCGCGCTGACAGGGCGGCCATGTGGCGCGACGCGGTTGGATGCGAGGGGGTGATGTCTACGCACGCTTCTATTCCTGTAGACAATGTTGGGCCTCCAAGAGCAGAGGTTTGTAGAACAGCAGCAAGTTTCCCTTAAGTGAATCACCCAAGGTTTATCGAACTCAGGGAGGTAGAGGTCAAAGATATCCCTCTCAAGCAACCCTGCAATTACGATACAAGAAGTATCTTGTGTCCCCAACACACCTAATACACTTGTCAGATGTATAGGTGCACTAGTTCGACGAAGAGATAGTAAGATGCAAGTGATATGGATGAATATGAGTGGTAATAACAATCTGAAATAAATATGGCAGCAAGTAAACATGCGAGTAGAATAGTAAATAAACGGTGATTCGATATTTGGAAACAAGGCCTAGGGATCATACTTTCACTAGTGGACACTCTCAACAATGATCACATAAATAAATAACTTCTCTTCACTTGTGCTACTTTCTCACACTCTCTTGTTGGATAACAAACACCATTCATTGTGTAGGGCTATAAAAGCACACCTCAAGCCGGAGTAAACAAGCTCCACAACCTCCGGAGTTCATATTTAAGTAACCTCTAGAGTGCATAATAGACCATTGCAATTTAGACCGAGTACTAACATAGCATACACACCGTCAACAATAGCTATGAAAGGGGGAATATATCGCATCAATACTATCATAGTAATAGTTAACTTCATAATCTACAAGAGATTACAATCATAACCTACGCCAAGTACTACATGATGAACACACTGTCAACATTACATCATGGAGGAGGAATAGACTACTTTAATAACATCACTAGAGTAGCACATAGATTAATAGTGATACAAAGCTCATGATCACATAAAGATCACACCATGGGAGAGAGAGATGAACCACATAGCTACCGGTAGAGCCCTCAACCTCGGGGAGAACTACTCCCTCCTCATCATGGGAGACGAGTGATGGCGATGAAGATGGCGGTGGTGTCGATGGAGATGACTCCGGGGCAATTCCCCGTCCCGGCGGCGTGCCGGAACAGAGACTTCTGTGCCCCGAAACGGAGTTTCGCGATGGCGGCGGCGTCCCTGGAGTCTTTCTGGAGTTTCGTCAATTGGTATCGGGTTTTTAGGTCTCGATGGATTTTATAGGCGAAGAGGCGGAGTCGGAGGAGCCAGGGGGCCCCCTCCCCATAGGCTGGCGCGGCCAGGGGGCCACCCGCGCCGCCATATGGTGTGGGTCCCCTGCTGCCCTTCCTCGTCTCCCCTTCGGACTTCTGGAACCTTCCGTGAAATATAAGATCGTGGGCTTTTGTTTCGTCCAATTCCGAGAATATTGCCCGAACAGCCTTTCCAGAACCAAAAACAGCAGAAAACATGAACTGGCACCTCGGCATCTTGTTAATAGGTTAGTTCCGGAAAATGCATAAAATCATTATAAAGTGTGAGCAAAACATGTAGGTATTGTCATAAAACTAGCATGGAACATCAGAAATTATAGATACGTTGGAGACGTATCAGGGGGTCACGCGGATCGCCCCCCTGGAGGGGCCGTGGCCGTCAGATCCTATGCGATCTGGACGGTCCAGATGGACGGCGCCCCGAGACTAAATGGGCGGCGCCCGGCCGGAATCTCGCCGGCGGCGCGGAGCTCGCCAATGGTGTTGCCACGATCGGCATGGGGCGTTCCCGGCGATTCAGAGGGGGAGAGGGGTCGCGGCCATTACCTAAAATGTAGCGGTGGTCAAGGCGGGACGGTGGCGAGGTGGCGGTGGCTGGCGTGGCGTGCTGCTCCCGGGGCTGCTCGACGTCGGCGAGGCGGCGCACGGTGAGATGCGGTCGAGCTCGGACTCGTCGACCTGGGGCGCAAGAAAGGGGGCGAGCATGTCAGCGAGGTGCGCGAGGGCGAGACGAGGCGAATAGAGTCAAAAGGGGGAAGAGGGGTGACGGCGTTCACCGCAATCGTCGACGGACGGCGGCGGTCACCGGTGGGGCGCGAGCTCCGAATTGGGCGGCCTGGCGGCGTGATTGGTGCGCGCTACTCAGGGGAAAAGCGAGGAGGGGGAGAGGGATTTGTAGGCGCGGCGCGGGTGCCATTGCGGCTCGGGCGGAGTGGGGTTCGTGCGCGGCATCGTCGGGAAGGTGGGCAAGAGTGTGTGCGTGCGTGCAGAATGGTTGGAGAAGAGGGTGCCGACAGGTGGGGTCGGCTGACAGGGTGGGCTCCACCCGTCAGCGAGAGGTAAGGGGAGAGTGGTGTGGCGCGGGTGACTTCTGGCCAGGTTGGGCCGCCGGTCGGGCTGGGCTGGCCCAATTCGGCCGGTTAGGTCCGTTTTTTCTTTTTTTTGTTCTTTTCCTTTTTCTTTTTTTATTTCTTTTATGTTTCTCTCATAACTTTTGAACCATAGCTCCAAATGAGCTCAAATCTTTTTCTAATTTTTTTTTAAATCCATAGGATTGTTTTAGAAATAAGAGAGACAAGAAAAAGGTTCATTTGGAAAATAAATAAAGTAAAATAGCACATAGGTTAAACAGTAACATAATGCAACTAGATTTTACTTATTGAGGTTTATTTATTTTATTTGACGTTTAATGCATGAATGATATGAATGCATGATATTTTTGAATTTTGAAAAACTTGGGATGTTACAGACTAACCCCCTTAAGATGAAGCACGTCCCTGGGCTTCGGAAAGGCTAGCAAATAGGTGAGGGTGATGTTCTCGAAGATCGTCTTCACGCTCCCAAGTTGCTTCTTCTTCAGTATGGTGACTCACTCTCCAGATGAACTTCCTCGAGGGACACTGTATCCTTCAACGGGGTTTCTGACATCTCAGGGTGACACTTCTTCAGTTGGCTGACATGAAACACATTGTGCACTTCTGAAAGAACTTCTGGCAACTCAATCTCATAAACTACTTCTCCTTTGCGAGATAACACCTTGAATGGTCCAATAAATCTCGGGGCTAACTTCCCTTTGATTCCAAATCTTTTCACTCCTCATAGAGGCGACACTCTGATGTAAACTCTATCTCCTGCCTCATAGGAAACATCGCTACGCTTTTTATCAGCATAGCTCTTCTACCTAGATTGTGCTATCTTCAACCTATCTTTGATCAGTCTAACCTTCTCTTCAGCTTGTTGAATAATATCAGGTCCAAACAAACTTCTTTCTCGTAACCCACTCCACAGTAGTGGTGTGGTGCATTTCTTCCCATACAAGGCTTCAAATGGTGACATCTCAATACTAGCTTGGTAGCTGTTGTTGTAAGAGAATTCTGCATATGGCAGGTTGTCATCCCAACTAGATCCATAATCTAGAGCACAAGCTCTCAACATGTCCTCTAAGATCTGATTCACTCTCTCGGTTTGACCATCTGTCTGTGGGTGAAATGTTGTACTGAATTCCAACCTAGTTCCTAGTGATTCATGCAATTGTTTCCAGAAATGCGAGGTAAATTGGGTACCTCTATCAGAAACAATACTCTTGGGTACACCATGGAGGCACACAATTCTCTTCATGTAGATATCCGCTAGCTTTGCACTAGTGTAAGTGGTCTTAACTAGCACAAAGTGAGCTACCTTGGTCAAACGACAGACTACTACCCAAATTGAATCATACCCGGATTTAGTTCGAGGTAATCCAGTTATGAAGTCCATACCGATTTGATCCCATTTCCAATCTGGAACTTTCAAAGGTTGCAACAAACCTGCTGGTTTCTGATGTTGAGCTTTCACCTTACTACATGTGTTACATTTGGCTATGTACTTTGCAATGTCCTTCTTCAAGCCATTCCACCAAAATCTCTCCTTCAGATCCATATACATCTTAGTATTACCAGGATGAATGGAATATGGTGACTCATGGGCTTCTTGGAAAATCAACTTCCTTAGATCGGGGTCTTCGGGTACACATATACATTTCCCAAACCAAACAGTTCCTTTCTCATCTTCACTGCAGTCTCGTTGTTCTTCCTTCCGCCAATGCTTCTTTCAAGACTCTTCGACTTCTTCTATTTCTTTATCTCCTTTACGGGTTTCTCGGATTTTATCCATCAAATTTGGTTGAACTACTAGTGATGCTACAAAACCTTCTGGTACAACCTCCAAACTGAGATCCCTAAATGCTTCACACAAATCCTTTGGTAACTCATTGCTTGACATACAGTTCACATAAGTCTTACGGCTCAGGGCATCAGCGACTACGTTTGCTTTACCGGGGTGGTATTGCAAACTCGGGTCGTAATCCTTGATGAGCTCTAACCATCTTCTCTGTCTCATGTTCAGATCCTTCTGAGTGAAAATATACTTCAGGCTCTTGTGATCGGTGAATACTTCACAACGCTTCCCCATCAGGTAGTGTCTCCAGGTCTTCAAGGCATGAACTACTGAAGCTAACTCTAAGTCATGAGTAGGGTAGTTGTCTTCATGTTTCTTGAGCTATCTAGAAGCATAAGCTGCTACTTTACCTCCTTGTGTCAACACACTCCCAAGTCCTTGACGAGATGCGTCACAGTACACTTGAAATTCTTTCTCTAGATCAGGTAGACACAACACCGGTGCAGACACTAATCTTTTCTTCAATTCTTGAAAGCTGGCTTCACAGGCTTCAGTCCACTCATACTTCTTTTCTTTCTTCAACAATTCAGTCATGGGTTTAGCAATCTTGGAGAAATTCTCAATGAATCTCCTATAGTAACCAGCCAAACCTAAGAAACTACGGATTTCTCCGACATTTTTAGGAGTTTCCCATTTTGTCACAGCAGTCACCTTTGAAGGGTCGATGGCAATTCCATCCTTGGATAAGCAATTCCATCCTTGGATACTACGTGGCCAAGAAATCCTACTTTACTCAGCCAGAACTCACATTTACTGAACTTCGCATACAGTTTGTGCTCCCGTAGCTTCTCCATAATAATGTGAAGGTGTTCCTCATGTTCCTTAACACTCTTGGAATAGATTAGTATGTCGTCAATGAAGACTACGACAAACTTATCAAGAAATTCCATGAACACTTTGTTCATCATATTCATGAAGTATGACGGAGCATTGGTTAAGCCGAAAGGCATCACCGTATACTCGTATGAACCATATCTAGTGACAAAAGCGGTCTTGGGTATATCATGCTCTCTAATCTTAAGCTGAAAATATCTAGACCGCAGATCGATCTTGGAAAACACAGTTGCTCCTTCCAGCTGATCAAACAAGTCATTGATCCTCGGTAGAGGATATTTGTTTTTGATGGTTACTTCATTCAGTGATCGATAATCCATCACCAAACGCTGACTATTGTCCTTCTTCATAACAAACAGAACTGGGCTCCCCACGGGGATGAACTCTCTCTGATGAATCCTTTGCGTTGCTGCTCCCCAAGCTGCTTTTTGAGTTCCTTCAACTCATCAGTGGACATAGGATAAGGTCTCTTTGCTATAGGGCCCGTGCCCGGAAGCAAGTCAATAAGAAACTCCACATCTCTATCTGGTGGCATTCCTGGTAATTCCTCTGGAAAGATATCTGGGTATTCACTTACTATGGCCACTTGGTCTAGGCTAACCTCCTTAAGATGGTTTAGGCTAATCCCCTTAAGATAGTTCATCCTAATATCCTTAGGTTCCAGTCGAGATTTGTACCTAATCCTCTTACCCTCTGGGGTAGTTAATGTGATGGCTGTATTGGCACAATCTATGACTCCACCATAGGTAGTCATCCAATCTGTCAACACCCGGATTTTTAAGTCCGGATGCCTATTATGTCATTCATCGCAATCCCAGGAATATTGTTGTTGCGAGGCATAATAGTTAAGTATCATAGTCATCATTCATTACAAACCATATTGTCTTACAACTTGAATCACATGATCCATATTACACAAATAGTTGATCTATTGATCAACGAACAAACACAAGTCATAGCGGAAGCGTAAAGATAAATGGACTCTCTAGTTCACAGGCCAACGCTTGACGTCGGAAGACTCCTAGTTGTCGTAGGCGTCCTGCTGGTCATCTCCTTGGTAGTTCTGTTCATCTTCAAACTCTGGCCATTTGAATAGCCAGGGACAAAACCGTGAGTACTTTAAGTACTCGCAAACTAATACTAATGTAAGTGCTAATAATTCTAGTAAGGGGTGCTAAGCTCTAGTTTATTTGCATAAAGCCAGTTTTAGTTCACAAGTATTTGAGAAAAGACTTATTCAAGTGCTAACTAACTCAAGTGGGAACATTAGCGTCCTTCCCACAACATTTGTTGTGATTCAAAACAAGTCACCAATTCACCATTCATTTCACCAACATTTTCAAGAATCTGACACCGGAAACTGTATGGCCTTTCCAACCGTCCGTAACCGTGGACACGGCTATTCGAATAGGTTTACACTCTGCGAGAGGTTGCACACTTGTGCCACAACATTTGATTTCATCCGTCGGGATTACCCCGAATCATCGTAACACGATACGCGGATCATCAACCATAACCTTTCACTTACAAACCCTAGTATGAGCACCTCTCCCCATGAGCTTGGCCTCCTAGTGAAGACCAACTCGTCAACTCAGGAACCGCACGGGGCTTGGCCGTACAATTCACCTCAATTCACATCATTTCTCAACAACGGAGGCAGCCTCGGCATAACCCCTATGATGTGTGTTCGGAGGGAACCCATACTAAGATGCATAA